>NW_017804846.1:549785-612623 GCF_001891065.2 Hippocampus comes
CACGATTAGGAGTGACAGAGCTGAACTTTTCCATTGAAAATCAAACTAAATTTGGACTTGAAATTTAAGTATGCAAAATAAAGTCAGAAACATTTTTGAAATGCCAGAGAACAAGAGTATGTCTGATAAAGCCAGAAGAAAGCCAAGTGATGACCATAATCTTTTGGGCATTTTGTCATCCAAGGCCACGTTACTCTCATCTTGTCTGTGTGCAAATATCACGTTCGTCTGCTTGATTTGGGTAACAACCTGGCCAACCGCCTGTTTTTAATTTTGAACTATGAACAAACAAAATCTGTTTCTTCGTCAGCATGGAATGTGGTCAAACAAACAAGGGAGATTAATGTTCTTTTGCAATAAACTTATTCTATTTAATGGCACCAGAAAATACATGTGCAAACCTACGATATACAGTACGGACCAATCATTAAACATCTTAAGCAGTTGACTATTCAAAGCAGGGTTCATTTCCCCTGAATTATAATTCTTAAGGATAGCAATACATGTTGGGTGATTCTATTCTTTCAGCTTTGTGGGGAAGAGTCTTAGGAAGGCCAAGTTAACTAAGTAAGGCCCATAATAAAATAGTTGTACGAATTTGGTGTGGAAGAACTTGAAAAATGACTGCCGCTGCACTGGGATGACCTGGAATGGCAACAAATACCCATAGACAGACAACAATATATTTTAAGAAATCTAGACGAGTGAAGAGTTGAACTTCATGTCGATGAAATTGTTTGTTGTCCCCATTGTGTATGAAAACAGTGAAAGATAAATTGGAGTTTATTCCTCACTTCCTGCAGCCAAGCGCTATTGCAAGAACTCCAGCTCAGCCAGCAGCACCACCAGCACCTACGCTCCCAGCAGCAGCAGCAGCAGTCTGAGCTGTGGAGGTGGAGGAGGGGGTGTGGGAGGAGGTGGTGGCAGCAGCGCCAGCAGCACCTGCAGCAAAAGCAGCTTCGACTACAACCACGACATGGAGGCTGCGCACATGGCCGCCACGGCCATCCTCAACCTGTCTACGCGCTGCCGGGAGATGCCCCATGGTATGGGAGGAAAGCCCCAAGATCTGTGCTCGCAGGTAAGAGACCAGAAGATATGACAGCAATATCCTTTTAGCCTTTTGAATTGTGTGGGTTTTTTTTTTGTTTTTGTTTTTGTTTTTTTTTTTAGGCGCACCAACCACTTAACGAAGCAAGCTACATAGTCTGCACTGTTTGCTTGAAAAATAGTAATCTAATTAATATTTCTTCAGAAATGTCATTCAACAGAAATTATTCATTGATTAATTATTGACATTATTCACTGATTCACAAATTCATTATAAAACATACGGCAATCAGATAATTAGGATTGTTTAGATTTTTTTTTTTTAGCTCATCAATTCAAATACTTTCTTTAAAATAATGTGCCTCCACGAGTCTAGACATTACATTCTGATTATTAATTCAATTAATGGAATATTTTTTAAAAATCCACTATTTTTTATCCATCACAGTAGACGGCCATTTTGCCTTGTACTGACACCTGCTGGTGACTGAAAATGACATCACAGTGCCTAAGGGCTCAACTTGCAAACTCCACATGACGAAACCCTTAAAACAGGTGAGCCGTGATGTCATTACTTAGGCACTGTGACCTAAATTTCAGTCGACGGCAAGTGGCTGTACAAGGCAAAATGGCTGCCCACTGAGATGCTTAAATCATATTCCACAAATACAATATTAGAACCCATCATCAGATTGTTGTTTTTTTTTTTTTTACTTGACTGCCCCATTTATGTAACTGCACTACAAGCCAAACAAATTGCATATGCCTGACTAAAAGGGTCTAAGCCAAAAGTCAAAAAACGGTTCCATTCACCTGGCTGTTTGGATGGTATCGACGGCTGTGTATCCCAACCTTTCATGAGCCAAGGCACCCATTTTACAGTATATTGGAAAAAAAATCTGCACACCAAAAATTTCACAATAAGCATGACTCCGAATATAACTATGTTGACTTTGTATCAATTTAATTACAAATTGACTAAAGTGCGAAATCCGGGCCTGTTGAATTTTAACACAAAGTTGATATACTTTCAGGAAGCCATGACTTATTCTGTTGTATGAATCAAGCGGATAAACAGGTTCACTGTACCTTCTGTCATTTGAATGAATGAATGAACGAATGAATGAATCTATAGTCAGTGCAAGTGCACAAAGTACCAAGCAACAAAACGGACTTTTTATTAATGGACTTGGATAAATTTGGATTTAATAGAAGCGTGTTTAAATGTTATGCTTGTTACTAGAAATGATTAAATATACATTAATAATTAATAAATAATTATTATCAGACAAATTAAGAGAAATCATCTCATCATCTCGCAGCTCACTGGTGTACCACAGCATCCCAGCTTAGAATCACTGACCTAAGGACAGAGAACAAACATACTTCCAAAATGACAGTGGAACCTCTAGAGTTGACGATAATTCATTTCTGCATGCCAGTTGATTTCTTTTGAAACAATTTTACTACAACACTACATGTCAGGTGCCTGGTGTGACATCAGGGATTTCGGGTTTTTGCATGACTTCGATGCATTTTCTCCCAAAATTCTGGTCAAAGTGAATTTTACAACATGCGCATCATAACTATGCAAAATGAATATTTTCTATTCAATGAAAAGTACACGCATTTGTCTTTTAAATCTTCTCTCGATGCCCCTGTGCAGAGTTGCCCGTGGCCCTTGGGAGTTCCTCAAGGTTGAAAATGTCCCCATATATGACCCTGCAGCCTCATGTGTCCGCATCTAAATGAGGCTCGATCTCCTGTAGCAGTCACGGACATGTCTATCCATAGATTATCTCTCTACTTCTTTCATTAGATAAGTGCTGGCAGAGAAACCTGTCAGAGATAGGGAGACTTCACCCATATGCTCTAAATAGACAGACAGACACACATAGACAAAGCTC
Source organism: Hippocampus comes (assembly GCF_001891065.2). Lineage (NCBI taxonomy): Eukaryota > Metazoa > Chordata > Actinopteri > Syngnathiformes > Syngnathidae > Hippocampus > Hippocampus comes. The sequence goes on from NW_017804846.1 coordinate 552,743, forward strand.
CATGACTGCGACTTATACCCAGGAGTCAGCGGGGCTTTTTTTTTTTTCCTTTGCGGGGATCAGATAGGAGCAGGACCAAGCGTCGTTTGACATAGCATAAGCCCAGTGTGTCATTTTTGAGAAGATAAGGTGACACTGTTTCTGTATTATCTGTGCCGAGATGCTGAGCGGGGAAAATGGTGGCAGGAGAGAGAGAGAGAGAGAGAGAGAGAGAGAGAGGTGGGGGGGGGTCTCTAATGCTTGATCAATGCCAATGTTGACGATGTAGACTATGATTATGCTGATGATAAACAAAGCGAGATACAGATTTTTTTTGGCGGGGGGGCAATTTCTAAAAGTCACAATGCACACAATTCAGAAGGGAAGAAAATATACAACAGTACAGTACAGAACAGGAAGAGGAGAGAATTGGAAGAGAAGCCAAAAGCCACGTAATTTCAAAGCAAAGTGGAAAGGAATAAAGTTGGCAGGAACAAACACCTGCAGCAGTTAGGACTTCCTGTGGCGCTAAATCATTTCATCGTCAGTCCTATACATTGGGGCCAGACAGGCAGGATGCTCCCGGGGCAGGACGGGAAGACAGGAGACTTCACAGGGCTTTTTTCCACTCCTTGGTTTCTCATTCTCTTTCATCTCAGCACCTCAGGTCGTGCCAAGCACTACTCCTCTCTGACTATCAGTGCTCTTCACACACACACACACACACACACACACACACACACACACACACACACACACACACACCCACAAACAAAAATACACGCAATCTCTTGTAGCTAGTATTTCAAATGAATTAGTTTCATGTGTTGTACAGCAACATCTAATCCCGGAATAGTTTCTTTTTAGGCAGGCTATGATTTTGTCTCTTTTCTAGCTAAATGGCCAACATGATCTTGCACTGTGACATTTCCCCAAAAAAAAAAAAAAATCCACCGTACATTCTGAACCGGGTTGCCAGCCAACGCAGAGCTCATATAAACAAAACCATTCATACTCACAGGGACAGTTTGGAGTGTTCAATGAACCTATAATGCATGTTTTTAGAAAACAGACACAGGGAGAACAACACTGTACATTCTCAACCTCTGTACTGTGGGGCGGATGTGCTAACCACTCGTGCCACTGTAATTGCACTCAACCTAAATAAGTTCATTTTCAAGTAAAGGACTATCTGTTTTGGGAGATTGAGTTTTCTGATCCACATTGCACACATGAACACATTTTTCAGAGCATTTCCTCCATTTATGTGTGTGATTACAGTTACAAGAAAATATCTCATGCAAGCTAACAAAAAAAGGAGGACATAAATCAGGGCTGTTAATGCTCCGACATGATGACATTCTATGGATGTATACCTCGATACTCGGACAATGTGTGTGTGTGTGTGTGGGGGGGGGGGGGGGGAAATACAATTTGACTTTAAGTTTTGACATTAGCTCAAATGAGAAACGTTTTAACTTTGTGGTGTGGTTCATAAAAAGGGTGAAGAAAGAAAAATAAATGCAACTAGTTTGCATGAAAAGTACACGTCAACAAGGTGATGGCTGCTGCAGATAAGCCAACTCCTACTGCACAACGCCCTGTCTGTCAAGTCATTGTGAGCAAGATTAGGCTAAAGAGTTGAGACTTTTACAAAAACACATTTAATTCTATCACAACTTTGAAAAAGCAGTGCAGCGCATGACTCATGGGACTGTTTGAGTTTGTAGGCGCTCGGGGCCAGTGTTAACCATTGTTTGTACAGTACTTTTAAAACTGCTGAGAAACATTTGTGACAGTTGGCCAACATGCACAAAGTTTAAAGCCCACGGCTTTATAGAAGGTTTATTTCCTCAACAAGAACTGCTACAGCTCCCAAAGAGATGAAACGACCTCATCGGTCAACCATATACAGTCAGAGACAAGCCGCCATATAATGAGCCGCTGACATGGTAGCAGAGGTCGAGCCACAGAAGGGTTCACTAAAGGAGAAGGGGCACATCTTCGCATCTTATCATTATTTTATCATGAGGGGTTGAGTCATGCTATCGGATCTACCGCAGTCACTGACAAGGCGGTAGAAAAGCCACTCAATGCAAATTAGGTGCATTTGTGACCTCGGCGGTTGCTCATGTTACATGAGAGATTGTGGCTCACAAATATTCACCCCAAAGGTGATTGACAGGGTTGAGTCTCTAGAGTTCTTCTGAACCAAACTCATCCAACCATGACCGGACCATACGTTGTTGCCCTCGAGGCGGTCATGTAAGAGTTAGAGGGCCCTGCCCAAAACGTCCCTACACGATTGGAGATAAAGAATTAAGATTCAGGGGCAACTAAGGTTTTGAAAAACATTGAATACATGAGTGTGTCCCAAGACTTTTGTTCATAACTAATAAACAGAATGCCCCCCACTAATTTAGCATCATTTAATAGTCTAATAATATAGGCAGTTCTTGTTCAAACAGTCTCAAATAGTAAATTCCACATTAATCTTAAACTTAACATCAAATCCCATGTTTCACATGTTCTTTTTTCACGGTCAAGAATGACATTTCCGACTAATGAAAGGCCAAGTTGCGTGTCATAATATGCTCGGACATTGGCGAAGAAGCGTGTGCAGTTTGCATTTTCGAGGTAATATATATATATTTTTTTAATTAAAAAAAGAGGAAGGCTCTCTGTGCAGGACAAATGGATCTGGATAACCATCAGTATCACACAACTCTGCACACAAATTTCCCTCTTGTTTGTGTTGGAATGTATCCTAACACACAAAATGTTTTTCTTTATACAGTAGCTAGTAAATGTCATTCTTCTACCTGAAAAAAAGAGCAAGCACAACATTTTACAAGTTATGAAACTACATAATGAGGGGCATTTTTTTCAGAACACCCCATATTTTAACATCAAAGTTCTTCTCACGCACCCAGCGCAATTAAGTCAGTACGTCACAGAGGTTTTGGCTTGTGACACCGGGACACCCCACCCCAAGGGACAACGTCGGCTCCAATCAGCATTATTACTTGTCAGAGGGGGCAAAGGGAAGAGGTGGAGGAGAAATATGAATCCAAAGTTAGACAGATTAGTTGGACCACAACAACATTAGGTAGGACTGGAAAATCTAATGAGGTTCGATGGAAGCAATGTTGCCTTTTTTTCTTTTTTTTAAAAAAAAGATAATGCTCAGTTTTGTCAGATCGATCAAATAAATACAGTATCTTCATAAATGTGGTCATTGTTTGCCCGGGTGTTGAACTGAACTGTACTGAGAGATATTAGAAACATGTCTGATTTTGGCACAGTTCAGTTTTACAATCTGCATTACAAGTAAAATAATAATAATAATAATAATAATAATAATAATAATATTAATAATAATAATAATAATAAATTTTGAAAAAGAGCAAATAAAAAACATAAAACCCTCCGTGACAGGTCCAAATCAAAAATGAGCATGATTATATTTTTAAAAGCATTTTAAACAACTTGTATTGGCTCTTTTTGTTCAGCTTTTACCTCATGGTGTAATGGCAGATCGTCTCTTTTTTTTCTTTGTGGAAACATTAACAGTACATTTTCCAAAGGTGACGATGCACGAACAGAGAGGGGCAAGCAGTAAAGAAAATGTAGAATAGTGTTGCAGTGGCCCACTTTGTATTGGTGCACAGCAAGGTTGTCTCTCTATTTTTGGGTTTGCAGCGGTCTAGTTCCAGCCATTGCTGCTCATCGCAGCTCTCGAAGCCAAGCCCGAGTCCTCAGCCCCCCTCCCCCCTCTCCACCACCTCCATCCCATGACGTCCACTCACATTAGAGTCACACGCGTGCAACACACAGTAGCGCCAGCACACCCACTTGTGACTGCGCAGAACACTGGACACACTATACAGCAGGCTGGGAGGAAAGAGAGAGATACAGAGAAAAGAGATGCTCACAGAGGGATGTGCTTGTCCTTGAGCACTGATGTCCTTGTCCACTTTTGGCCCATTGCAAGGGCATACAGTAAAGTACCGGTATATGGTTTGTTATTCAGGACTGAATTCGTTTTTTTTTAAGTATATTGTTTGAGATAGCTGAATTAAAAAAAAAAAATCTGTCAATAGCAGCCTCTATTTCTCTTAAAATTCAGTCGTTGTTGAGTACAGCTCTGCGTACAGGATGTTTGACTGTTATTTAATCCCAAACTCTCTCTCTGTCTCTCTCTTCTCTCTTTCTATTTTGCATCCTGATGTATCATTTTTCCCCTTCCACCATTATCATTGGACTGAAACACCAAACACACACATGTATCACAAACACCACTCTCATTTTACCCCCTTCAAATACCACCGCATCCAGAGTCCCAGCCTGGATGTTGACGAGAACGGTACATTGGACCTGAGTATGAGCAAGCGTCTGTGCAGCGGCGGAGGGGACTCTGTGCTCACCCCACTAGAGCCCATGTCCCCCCAAAGGCAAGCTGCCCTTCTGGGCTCCCGCTGCTACGGCATGGGCGACGCTGCCGACTGTTGGGACCTGCCTGTAGACTACACCAAGATCAAACACATAGATGAGGACGAGAAAGAGGTAACGGAAGGAATATAAATATCTTTTGATTCATGTGACAAAATATGTTTTGATTTGGCAAATTCTTGGAACTGCTGCTACATCACTAAAATGTAATCGTCGCATTCAAAATATATTTTTCTAATCACGGAAATGGTGGCCTGTGATGCTTCTGTTACGGAGGAATGCTTTTTCTGATACACGAGACGAAACATTCACTATGACGTGTCTGTATAGCGAATATGTTCGGTCCTAATAGATTAATTAATCAGCAGCATGACAAAAACAAGGTTCATATGGTTGGATGAGTTTGGTATGGAAGGACCTGATGGCCCTGATTTCAACCACACCTAAGCCCTCACAAATGCTTCACAAAAAAGAAAAGAAAAAAAAAAGGACGCTTAAGTCTTGTTGAAAAGTGATACCTAAAATGGGGTGACTAGAATTTCCTGTCCCTGCAATGTTATGTCACTAATGTTGTCTGTGTAGTGTATTTTCATGTGATCTTGCCTCATTAAAAAAGAAAAAAAATAAACTCAATGAGGTTGAACAATGGTAATAAAGGTACGATTCTGCTGGGATGGTGGTGGTTTTGACGGCACAGATTGATGATGCAGATGCTTCACTTCAAACTGTCTGCTCTGTGTCTGAGCTTAAACTCTCGCTCCATGTACAGATTCCAAATTGTCAAACATTTGCATTGCTGTTTGAACATCTTCTGGGTCTCTCGTTTCCTGTCTTCACTCACTGTCAAATTTGGTACCACTCGAAAAGTAATAATTCAAAATTTCAGAAGCAGTCCTAGTGAATCTGCAAGTGAATTGACCCCAGAAGAAATATGCACTGAGGTATCTCCTCTGTTTGTGTCACGTTACCCACATCATGCTACTTTTTTTCTCACATTTTGCTCTTCTCTGAAATGAATTATGCAAAGTAGCACCTTGGGAGGGAGGCGGAATAGCTCATCTCATCAAAGAACTGCTGGAAATCAATGCACCACTGCTGGGTGCATCTGTCGATGTGCACAGACGCCCCAATGTGCTCTCTCTCTCTCTCTCTCTCTCTCTCTCTCTCTCTCTCTCTCTCTCTCTCTCTCTCTCTGACTCGCTCTCTTACACACTCTCTCTCTCTCTCCCCCCCCGCCGCTCTCTCTGCTCCGTATACGCATTGTCTGGGTGTGTTTATGTCTGTTTTAGTAGGATCCAAAGCTAGCCTATTTATTGCTATGCGTGCCTGCATTCTTCCTGTCTTCCTTTAATTGGGGAGGCCTAAAATGGCCCAGCCTCACACACACACACACGCACGCACGCACGCACGCACGCACGCACGCACGCACGCACGCACGCACGCACGCACGCACGCACGCACGCACGCACGCACGCACGCACGCACGCACGCACGCACGCACGCACGCACGCACGCACGCACGCACGCACGCACGCACGCACGCACGCACGCACGCACGCACGCACGCACGCACGCACGCACGCACGCACGCACGCACGCACGCACGCACGCACGCACGCACGCACGCACGCACGCACGCACGCACGCACGCACGCACGCACGCACACACACACACACACACGCGCGCGCACGCACAGTTTCGGTATACCGGAATCATTTCAGGGTTTGTCGGTTGATAGGCCATACTGTACTTACACTGTGGGCGTAGAAGAAAAAAAAAATAGGAGAGGGAATTGCATCAACTGCCGTCGTGCCCTGGTTACACAGTGCACACTGCAGACAAAGCACGGTCCTTTTTATGGTGATACGACACGACGTTTCCATCTAGTGGTTGAATTGTGCATTACAAGAACAAGCCCAGCCAACTGCCTGAATTGTTCTTAAGAAAGGGGAAAAAAATCAATACTGTATACCTGTACCTGTACCTGCAGTGAAGCTCACAAAGAAGATCCTATTCTGTCCGCAAGGTTAGGTTCAATAGCGACATCCATCAACATCCACATTGAGCTGCTATCCATCCATTTTCTACAGTGCTTGCCCTCATTTAGGTCACGGTTGAGCTGGAGCAGGTGACTTTGGGCAGGAGGCGTTATATATGCGCCCTGGACTTAGCAAGCACCAGTCAAATCCAGGGAACATATAGACAAACAATCATTCATTCTCTCACATCCTGATGTATGGACAATTTAGAGCATTCAATTAAAATAACACGTTTTTGGAATACCTGGAGAAAACTCAAAACTTGAAATAAAAAATCTTCAGTTGATGTTTATAAAATTTTTTTCTCCCTAGCTAGATACGTCATGTATCATACACGAGAGAGAGAGAGAGAGAGAGAGAGAGAGAGAGAGAGCGAGAGAGCGAGAGAGAGAGAGAGAGAGAGAGAGAGAGAGAGAGAGAGAGAGAGAGAGGTGGCCCAGTGCGTCGACCTGACAGTGCAGATGTACCAGGATCAATTCCAGCTCCAGCCTCCCTGTGTGGAGTTTGCATGTTCTCCCTGTGCCTGCACGGGTTTTGACCGGGTACTCCGGTTCCCTCCCACATTCCAAAAACATGCATGGCTGGCTGATTGAACATTACTAAATTGTCCCTAAGTGTGAGTGTGAGCACGGATGATTGTTCGTCTCTGTGTGCCCTGCTATTGGCTGGCAACTGGTTCAGGGTGTCCTCCGCCGACTGCCCGAAGACGGCTGGGATAGGTTCCAGCACACCCCGCGACCCTTGTGAGGATAAAGCAGATCTGAAAATGGATGGATGGATGGATGGATGGATAGAGAGAGAGAAAGACAGAGAGAGAGAGATAGATAGATAGATAGATAGATAAATCTGTGCTGCGTTCCCATTTCAAACCAAATTGATTATCAGCGGACAGGACGTACCGCTCATTTCTTTTTCCAGCACTTTAGACATGTTATTGGCAAGGGTTAGATAATATATGATGTATAGAATATAGTTAATTGAAGACTGGTCTGAAATGTCCATAGGTGTTAAGGTTCCCAAAAACACAGCAGGCGAGTGTATGCTTTGTTGTAGAACTGTAGTAAAATCGTCTCAAAATGTGCTTATGAGCCAAAGTAGTTTGTGAATGACATCATCTCTTCCTCTATTTTCTTCATCCTGCAGGATGACCTGGACCCCTTCCAAGACTTGCTGGAGGACCGCTCCTACACCACAGATGTCAACATGCCCAGTCCCAAACCCAAGTATGCCCAGTGCAAGGAGAGTAAGAAGGACCTGATAACGTAAGGGTCAGCCTACAATGACTTATCCATCTTATGTGTACACCTGTACACATTTGCACCCTCCATTTAGGCTCCATTCAGTCATTATTTGCAGAGCGCCACTTATCTTGCACTTTTCCATCCTGTTCTGTGTGCTTGCTATATTACTCCATTCAGCAGCTTTATATCCATTAGTCCACACTGAATCAGACTCATCTTTTTTTACCAAGTTAAAAACTCACAAGGAATTGCTCGCCGGTAGATGGTGCCTCTCTCGCAATTGAGGGGAAAAAAACACTACAGCATACTGGGTGAACAATGAAGCTTGCTTTTAGTTTCTCAGTTTTGATCATTCAGTCTGACATATCTAAAATGTAAATCGTATCAGGTGTCGCAACCACGAAATGAATCACAGACAGTGAAGCTAAACTGGAAACAATGAAAGCCAACAACAATGTCAATCAGCACCCTCTTATGCAATATTCATATTTTCTTCCCTCCCTTTGGCTTTATAAATCTGTCTATTTTTTCGGTGACAGATGTCCCACACCGGGGTGTGACGGAAGTGGTCACTTGACAAGCAATTTCGCCTCACATCGAAGGTGTGACTTCCTTTTCTCCTGGTGGTCTCCTACTTATTTATTGTTTTCAGCTTACCTCGACTATGCTGTCAATAGTCCTTTGACATCTGGCAAATTAGCAGACACAAATTAAGTCAGCACCAGTTTAAAGGCTACGTTGAGTCAAGATGGAAAATTACCAATCAACCTTCAAATCAATACTTGTCCGATTTCTTTTTCTTGAAATTTTTTTGAACCCTTTCGAGTTCGGCAGTTCACGCAGAATGACTGAGTGTTGCTTTTCAAATAGTTGGGCAAGAGTTGAACGATACTAGTCTTGAAGGTACACTTGACCTCTTGACACCTTTCTCATCAAGTCAATCATATCTTTGAAAATCTGCACACCAATGGATAATTTTAAATCTAAATTAGGGGCATTCTGAGGAGTGCGTGCATGTTTTCGGACACTAATACAGCAACTAATGACACGTCCTCTACATGTCGTGGCCGTTTTGCATTGTCCAGTATTTGTTCATGTGAATTTTGCTACAATTCTTTGTGTTCCTCCCGATTGTTTTGTTGCTAATGTCAGGGTGTATTTCTCAGTCTCTCAGGTTGTCCGTTAGCAGATAAAAGTATTCGGAGTATGCTGGCCAACAACGCACAAGAGCTCAAGTAAGGCGTGAGATGACTTGTGTGATTTCAGCTTCCGCCACTGGTCTTGTTTCAAATAAGACCAAGTGACAACAAAATTGGTCTCATTTCACAAATTTGAGAGCAAACAATGTGTGAAAGGAGATTTTGCTTTAGTCCCTTTATTCTCTCATCAGCGTTTCTGAATGCTAAATAGTTAACGCACCAGGTAGAGCACCTCACTTTTGAGGCAGAATTGCATCATCTCTTCCAGCCAATCCCCAAAGATAAATAATTGAATGTAATTTAACGATAGTACCTATATTATCATATTTTAACATATATATGTGTGTGTGTGTGTGTGCGTGTGTGTGTGTGTGTGTGTGTGTGTGTGTGTGTGTGTGTGTGTGTGTGTGTGTTAAAATATACTCAGCAAAACTTTTTCTTGACCTTTTTTCAAATTGTGTTTGGTGTTTTGGTGATTGATATTGCGTCTTTTATATATATATATATATATATTTTACAAAAGGTGTCCTATTTATTCTGAACCATCCTTGTACCATTTGCAACAATTTATCTGCAGCCTCTCAGGGTGTCCGCGGGCCAGGAAAAGTGGGATAAAGATCATCCACAGCAAAGAGAACAAGGAAGACCAAGAACCTATCAGGTAGCATAAAGATGACTTGACCCCTGAGATCAATACATATAGTACATACATATCAAGGTTATTGTAGTTAATGAAAACTAATAAAATTTCTGAAATGGCCAAAAAAAAGCCTTTCATTAAGAAAATAAAATTAGAGGGGTTAAAAAAAAATTACTGAAACTACATTTTACATTTATCAAACAAACCAAAACGAACTATATTATAATGAAAACATCCTGCATTTTCGTCTCTGTCAATTAATTTCATATATGAGCTTTCGGGGTTTATTTTTAATGTTGAATATTCTGTATTCACAGAAGATGGAAGGTCGAACAGTCAGTTGGGAATTTTACTTTACTTGACTTGCTTACACAATACTTTTTGTTACTTTTTTTTTTCATCTTGCAATCTTGAAGCATTTTCGAAAAATAAAAACTAACCAACCCACTGAAAAATGAAATAAAACTAACTGAATTTCAAAGACTAAAGCAAAAAACAAATTAAAACTGACTAGAATGAAAAATCCCTGTTATATCCCTGATACAAAAGCGAAGGTCCTAAAAATGCACAGTGAAAGAAAACAAATACATTAAACCATGGTCTTGCATCTGCATGGATGTTCAGGATGACAAATTTATAATGATGGGACCGAGATGCAGGTGAGACTTGCGCATGTTGCCATTCGGCGAGGTGAAAATTGTGCAGTGTTTGGATCGCTCCTGCAGAACCACCAGGAGAAGGGAGTGACTGGCAAGCAGAGAGGCAGGGAGAAATTGATTGGACGTTACCGAAATCCCTCAGTGGGCTTTTGCGGGCCTCACTCCTGCAGCCCAATTGATTTCTCTTGTGGTGCAGAACACAAACACCACACTTGGGCTCTTCTCAAACTAAATGTTTGTTGGCGGGTGATGTACCATGTGTGACTGCTAGAATGAGTGGCTGACATTGAACTATATGTGTACAGTATTTGGGCGCCGTCATACTGTATATTGAAGAACATGATATCAAAAGGTGGCAGCACGGTGGCCTAGTCATTAGTATGCCTGCCTGACAGTTCCGGAAGTTTGGGCTTCGAAGTCCGGCTCCAGCCCTCCCGTGCGGGGTTTTCATGTCCTCCTTCTGCTAGTGTATAGGTTTTCACCGGGTACTTTGGCTTTCTTCCACATTTCAAAAGCATGCATGTCAGGCGAAATAAAGACTCTAAATGGGCAACCCACGGCTCGCAACCCCCCCTGATTTTATGGTGCTCTTGGAGCCTTTTTCACTCTAAACTTAGCAGCATGCAGTTGTCAAGCCCATTCATTGTGTGTTTGGTGAACAGTGGTGACCTCAGAATGGAGCGCTGGTGAGCCAATATGGTCCAGCTCCAGCTGCAAATGGGTGTTCCCGTTTTGGATGAGGAACGTCTCGTGGAGCTGGTCCTTTCTCAAGAGGGGGTGACAAGCAATTTACTGCTATTTTGGCTGACTTAATTCCAGGTAACAGCAAGAGGACAATGGAAGAAGCCTTGATAAATACAGGTCAACTGATAGGTCAGCATTACCAAATATGGGCAGGCTGTTGTGCATGTGATAAAGGCCTCTTGCATGTGTACTAGCAAGACAAGCACCCGGAGAAAACCCACGCAGGCCCGGGGAGAACATGCAAACTCCACACAGGGAGGCCGGAGCTGGATTCGAACCCGGCACCTCTGCACTGTGAAGTCGACGTGCTAACCACTGGACTACCGGGCCGCCGGCAAGACAAGCACAAAAACACAAATCCAGCATATTCTGTGAGCACATACGCTGGTCTGTGCTAGGGGATATAATGTTAGGCATCATTTGAGCATTTCAAGGCTTCAAATCTTCATTGGTACGTCAGTTCCCTCCTTGCAATCATCAACCAGGAATTTTCCAGGGGGCTGAACTTCACAAGCACAGGGTGCTCTCTCTTCTAAAGGCCAGGCAGAAATGTCGACACAATTGCTCTCAAAATGTATGATCAACTTGCTTGGAACATTGCACATGATAAGAAGCCAAATAAAGAAGGGGAGTTCGACAAAACATGCAAAAGAGAGATCAGGAGTGAGGGGACAGGATTGCGGCAGTTGATGTGCGCCCATATGTATGATCTGGTGCTTTGCAATACTACGGTAAGAATTGTGGCTCTGAGCCTCTGACTGCTTGGCCACCCTTGCTCTAAATGTGTCTGTTAGCGTGGATGTTCATTTGTTTATACGGTATGTGCCCAACTATTGTCTGTCGACCAATCCAGTGTGAATGAACCCTTGCCCAAAGATAGGAGAGGCTTCAGCGAACCCGCGAACGTAATGAGGTCAGGGGCTATAAAAAAAAAAAAAAAAAAAATTAAAAAATGGAGAGATGGATATAAATGTGCGAACGTAATGAATTAAAAAAAATTAAAAAAAATTAAAAAATGGAGAGATGGATATAAATGGTTGCTGCGGCTTTGTGGAAAGTTTATTTGTAGTTTTGGTGCTCAAATTGAATAAGCATTGAAGAAAAAAAAAGTAAAGTACATGCAAATGAGATGATTATCTAGGTAAAGAAATCTGCTTCCATTGTTTTTGCCGTCTTTTATTTATGCATATCAAACATCAGCTGCTTCGTGTGAGGCAAATGTCCCCTATGAACATAGTACATAATTAGTTTGTGCATAAGAAAGCTTTTCTGGATGTGAGTGTTTCAGAGATTGAAACAGACAGACAGGTTTCAAGACATTAAAGTAATTGTCTGAGTATCAAATAAAATTTTTAATCACCAAAATTCACATGAACAAAATTCCTATTCAAAAGGGTATCTTTGAATGCTGTCACGGGAGAGGCCCCCAGAGATCAAATCAAACAAGAGGGAACTGGGAGGACAAAAAAGTACCACCACTTTTGCATTACAGTACTTCAATTTCCCCATTGAAAAAAAAAAATCAATGTCTGTATTCTTCAGTTAAAACGAGACGTGTAAAGTAAGAATTCTGCGTCATAACAAAACAATTAAATACTGTTCCAATAGACAGCAATTAACCTGTTTGTCCACCTCTTGCAATTCCTGCAACAGAATGAGAGTTTGGTGTTCAACTAAACAGGCCCACATTTCACAATGACTAAGTCACTTTGTGACATTTTTGGTTGGTGTTGTGCAGACATTATTCAAATATACTCGACATACATTTAAAATGTGCTCTGGCTCTAAAAAGGAACTACCGGTACAATTCTTAATTCTGCAATATGCTTCAGTTGACAGCGAAGGGAATTAAAAGGATATCTGAAAAAATCATCAATTTGATCTCAAATCAATACTTCACAATTTGCCGACAAAAATTATGCTTCTTGAGCCTGACATTATCTTCACCATAATCCATCCGGTGACTAATGACATCTGGAATGACTTCTATCCCGACTGCATCTGATTAGCAGCTGTGCTGTGATGCATTGCATGTGTGATGAGACGGTCAATGGGATGCCTGTAAAGTTGTTGATCATGTACAGGATAGTATTTTAGAACCAGGAAATATAAAGAAGGTCTTTCTTACACATGCTCACAAAATGATCAATTCTCTAAAGTTTAATAAAACCCGACAGTGGTTCTTGGATTTTCCTTAATTTTTTGTTTTTTTAATGTGCTGAGCGTCAACAATTAACGTTTTTGCATGTCCTTTCATAGCAGTTAGTCTTTTCCTGTAACGCTCAATGACGTGTGTGCCCCTGCCGTTTTTCTAAAGTGAGCAACCTGCTCCAGCAGTCCCAGGTTTGAAGGGTGCCTTCTCAAGATGGCATCTTTCATATCCTTCTACAGTTGTTCAATCGGATTTAGATCGGGGCTCATGGAAGACCATTTGAGAATATTCTGTTGTGTTGTTCTTTGCGAGTCACGGGTGTCGTTACCTGTGTCTGTTTTGAGTCATTATACTGTGTTTTGGACACTGGGCAGCGCATTCGGATCCAGAATGTTGTGATAGCCTTCTTAATTTTTGTACCCTGCACAGATTCAAAACATATTTGTAATTGTTCAGCTGATGTGACTTGCAAAATCTGTCCCAAAATCATTGTGTCTTTTGTTGTGACAAATTCCATTCTTGTCAGTTTCTGGTCAGTTCAGTGATCGTTCTTGCTTTTTTATTTCTTTAATATGGAAGGGTGGGAACAATTTTGCCTGTGCCATGTGGGCAACGAAAACAACACGTTACCTATTATGAAACATGGAGGGAGGTTCTTTTTTGAAGGCTGCTTTGCTTAATCCAGCACAGGCTATCTCATCTGTGCGAAATGAAATCTCAAGCCTATCAAGTCATCCTGAACAAACTATTGTCAGATAGATTGGCCTCGTCATGGCAGGTCATGTGTCCTTCAGTAGGATAAAGACCCCCAAAACACTGCTAAAAAACAAAAAAACTCCAGCATGCTTCGAACAAAACGTTAACCTATCATGAAGTGGTTCCTGATCGCCATCCTATTAACTATCTGGAAGGAGGTGAAACATGCAATCTGATCAACGCTGCGTAATTTGTTCACGTGGAACGGGTCGAAGGAAGTGCCAACGAAATCTGACATTTCGTTGAGAGTTACTAAAATCGTTGGATTGTCTCTAAGTGTCACTGTTACTTCACAAGAGAACAACAGAGAGTAATAGATGCTATAGCCAGTCGTGCATAGTAATGCAGCTGTGTCATTGACATGAGCAACACATGACCGTGAAGGTCTACTGTAATCAATATAAATGTGATGGAACAATGCAGATCAATAGAACTATTAGCATATGTCATCTGTGCATGTTTGACTCTTGACCCGGCAGGTGTCCTGTTCCTGGTTGTGATGGTCAGGGTCATGTGACAGGAAAGTATGCATCCCACAGAAGTGCGTCAGGATGTCCCATAGCTGCCAAGAGACAAAAAGATGGCTACCTAAATGGCATCCAGTTCACATGGAAGTCTGGCAAGACAGAGGGAATGTCCTGTCCCACGCCGGGCTGCGACGGCTCAGGTCATGTCAGCGGCAGCTTCCTGACACACCGAAGGTACTAATTAAGTATTTTTTTTTTTGGTTGCATGAATGTAATCGTATATTAGGCACATCTGTTGAATCAAATCAAGTTATTTCAACAACTCTGCATTCATTGTAACTTAATAAGCTAACTAAGATAATAGATCACCTTCTATTGTTTGGCAAGACTGTCTTATACCATTGCAGACAGGTTCTTAGCGCTTCATACGCTTCATGGTTTGAATCTCAGCTCTGTCTTTCTTGTGGGGAGATATTTTCCCTGCGCCTGTGTTGGTTTTCTCTGGGGCTTCCTCACACATCCCCAAAATATGCACGTTAGTTTTTTTTTGAAGACTCGAACTTGTCAAAAGGAGTAAACGTGAGTGTGAGCCCTAGGACTGACTAGTGACCAGTCCAGTCCACCCCATTCGTTAATGTCAGCCAGCTGGGAAAGGTTCCAGTTTACCCGCGACCAAAATGAGGACAAGCTCGACAGACATTGATGGACGTCACAAACTCAAGGCAAACTCTGGCCGCCACATCCTTTTATGTGCCCCGTGAAAGCAAATTATATGTATCGTCTTCCTCTTTCTTGCTAAAATATTGTTTGCACTTATAAAAATGAGCTATTGCAAGCATTTTTTGTTACCAATTCCCCCCTTAAAAAATACGGCATATGTAATATTTGAACAAACACTTTTTACTGGCCTCTGATTTCAAAACTCCATCACTTTGCTGTGTATATATAATGAGGTGATCATATATTTTGGGGGGTTAGAATTCATGGCCCTATCAAAGGAAGCCATAACTATGACAAAAACGAATTTGACACCCTTGACTCACCGCATTTTACTTGGACAAGTTGCAACCCAATAAAAATTGTGATTCCTCTGCTTTGCGGTTAGAATTTTGGCCACTTTGGAAGTGTAATAATCGCTTTTGCACTGGTGCATGTTTGACTGAGTTGCAGAATGGTTACCAAATTTCCTATGTCACTGCTTTTCCAGTCTGTCGGGCTGTCCGCGTGCCACCTCTGCCATGAGGAAAGCCAGGCTCTCTGGAATGGACATGCTCACAATTAAGCAGCAGCGCAGCAGCAATGGTACCAATATGACTTACATTCACTATAGGGACTTTCCAAATGTGTTGGCGATGTTTGTTGTAAATAATGACACACAGGAGTGACACCCAAACCAGAAGCTGCCTGCGCATAAATCTCACGTTGATTAACTGAGCTGACACTTAACTTTCGCCTTTGCTGAATTTTAGATACTCATAAATGATGAGAGAAGATCATAAGCCAAAGTTGTCTGCGATTCTTTCTTCCTTTAATTGACTAAAATGATCCATGTCAAATATTTCAGAGCGGTGAAGATTGTGTCTCATAATGTCCTTCATAATTCATTGCTGCACAGTTTTAATGTGTCATTTTAATGATCCCTATCAAATATGAAGTCGGCTGTAATATTTTAGACCTTTGCGAGGCCCTTGCGCTAAGGTGAGACTTGCTGCTCTGTAGGGTTGGATCACGAAGAGGAGCTCAAACATCTGGATGAAGAAATCAAAGACTTAAGTGACTCAAATTCACAAGTGGAAGCAGACATGATCAAACTCAGAACTCAGGTAGCACATTCAAACATTCACATTTCTCCCAGCTGACTGACTGACACATGCTGGTCATCTCTGTAAGCCTTGTGGCCTCCTCTTTCTTTTCAGATCACCACTATGGAGTCCAACTTGAAGTCCATGGAGGAGGAAAACAAGGTGATTGAACAGCAAAATGACTCTCTCCTGCATGAGCTGGCCAACCTCAGCCAGTCACTGGTTAACAGTTTAGCTAATGCCCAGCTCCCCCATATGGTAAGGGCCCCAAGGAGCAGCAAGCCAGACAGTTGCGGTTAATAGTCATTGCAGAGAGGCATGCTTGTGTCAATGTTTAGAATGTTGTATTCACATTCATGCTGTTGTTTGTGTGTGTGTGTGTGTGTGTGTGTGCATACCTTGGAAAAAAATAATGTCGGTTGGGTGCTCATACGAAGGATGGACATTGGTTACGTTTCAACAACTTTAATATTGTCCACAATTGAATCAGGTATCAAGAACATGAATATTGCACACAAAATCATCTTTTGATAACATGAATATTGTTTCGGTCTACATTTTCTGTTGGTTGGGATATTTATTTTTCTTTATGACTTCATTTAGAATTTACTAAGTATACTTTCAAATTAGATGTCTCACTACAGATAGTAGGATGATTTCATCTGAAAAGTAAAATTCCTCTAACACAAAACACAGAACACAAGTTAAGGCATTTTTAGGAACACATTTTCCGCAATAAAAATATACGTGCAAAATCTTGGAAGTCTTCACATCCACATTACATTTTAAAATGCGTTTACAGTAACCACGTTTACTGAGCCCAACTGCATAACAAGTTTAGTCTCAGGTGAAAATAGACAAAGCAAGAATACTGTAGTGAAGAGGAAACAAATGTACTCTCACAAGTTAAAACAATCAAAATTGTAAGTTAAAAAAAAAAAGACCCTGCAACATAGTCTCTACTCAAAGAGTCGGATCTTTGACTTTCAGACTAGACCAAATGTTGCCGTGTGAACACCCCTATAGCCTTCCAGATCCATAATGACTTTCAGAGTACCGGTAATCTCCAAAGTCTATTGGAGCTGAGACAGATAGTCAAGCTTATAAATGAAGCAGAACAGCAAGCTAACCGCCACTCTCATGTTTGGCAGGTTACCCAACACTGCCTGGTCTTTAAGCGTCACCCCACTCTCCTCTATCTCATTTGAGCCACATTGTCTGACAGAATAGACTCCCACTGAGGTGTCTTTGATGCCCCGATGGAACATAAAATGGTGTTCAGCCTCCAAGACACAGACAAAAAAAAAAATGGAATGTAGGTTGTGTTACTACAGTATATGTCACTGATGACAGAAAAGATGTCACCACACCAGTATTGTGTCTATGTCACAGACTTGTCTATTTCAAACTCATTTTAGGCAAGTCGTTCCACTGTTTTTCGGATACTTACCCCCCACACACACACACAACCATCCAACCCATTGTAGCCAGCTATGCAAATGTCTATGGCATATGTGCCCATGCAACAATATGATTCTAGCGGGGATGTGATTGGTTATTTACGTAAAGATATCATCTTGAGATTGAACTCGGGAACCCTTCATTCAACATAACCAGAGTAACCCAGATCATACTGTATTATAAACTTTCTGGCAATATGGTGTAAGTTTGTACATGCCATGCATTGAAGTGCTCTTGGTCAGAGAAAGCAAAAAAACAAAAAAAACAAACAAAAAACATCAACAAACCTGAAGTTCATGAGACTTTATTCTGTTAATGAGATCTAAGTCAAATTATTATTACTATTACTGACAATGCAGCGATGTGGTTTTGTAAGAGCAAAGTATACACAATCAACTGCCGTAGACCATTTACCACATAAAGAAAGGCAAAGATACGAGGTTCAAAAAAAATGACACATACACATTCCCACTTGAAGAATCAGGATTCAAACTGCCAACTCTACGTTTGCCCAACGAATGTTAACTCATTTCTGCTCTCAACAATACAGTACATTAGTTGGACTCAGCGCCACATATTCCATCCACAGATTTATTTGGTCCTATTGGAGATATCTGCACAGTCCCTTGATGATTGACTCTTACCACTTCAGTGTCCTCACTCTGGAAAGAGATCTTATGAGCTGGTTTTGGACTTTGGCACGGGAGAAATTTACCATGAGGTTGTAACACGTGTTAGGTTTTAGAATGGGAAGCTAGATGCTGTTCCATACTAAATATTTAACCCCGCCCCCACGGAGTGCTAAAGAAAAAACAATCAATACTTGCTTTCTCAATCTCTTTCAGGATGCTCTTGGTTCTAATCAGTCTTCCTTGCTTACTCAAATAACTTGATCAGTCGCCTGGATGGTTGGAGAGGAATCTCCTATTGAATACATTTATCAATTAAATAAGTTAGCCTGAATATGGGAAATTATAATTCATATATTGCTCATGTCTGAAAACATTAGGTTGAAGATGTGAAGCGGGACAGAGTAAGCACTTCCCAATAGCCTCAACCTTTTTTAGTCGAGAGATTTTACCAGTGGATGGTGCTGTTGAATTGTGCTTTCAGAGAGAAATGAACACTGTCGCATACGTGACAGCTGTTAAGTGATTGAGCTGCCAAAACGAATTATTGTCTTACTAAACAATTTTTTATTTTATTTTTGGCTAGTGAAAATGAAAGAAATGACCATATCTACACTTTGGAATCTAAGACTTGCATACTACAGTCTCCAGCTGCATCTTTATTACAAATGCAGTCAATGCTAAGGGATTTGTATAGTTAAACATCAGTATAAACATTTCTTGTATTCCTATAAATTCATGTAAGAGCCCGTATGTTCCTTATTCCCACAGAAACCGCTGCCGCACAAAGAACCTCTTCTTCGGAGTAACAGTTGCTTACAGCTCCACCAGCAAGTAAGGCTTTGGAATTCACTTTTACCCTCATAAGGTGCAAAAATATATAAATAATGAATTTTATGGACTGTTTTAGTAGACACAATACCAATGAACGGGTCTATTTTTTTTTTAATCATACCTAAGACGCACTGGGTTAAAAGGCGCATTATTTTTGTGAAGAATTGTATTTTAACCCTTTCAGGCATAACAGTTACTAGAGTGGACAGCTTATCATATTATCAGGTTACAGGGTGCATGAAGGGGTTAAATGGGTTATTCTAATTGTACCTTATATGTATTTGATCACTTTTACATTACTTGCTTGTGTTTGCATCCAAGCAAATTCTAACAATTCTGAGTATGTTCATATTTTTGTCCAAGGAGACCTTGGTTTATATTCTCTGTTCTATTTAATTCCAAAGAGGATGAAATAAGTTTATTACCATGCTTTTAGTGACCTTGTCTAAAATGAAATGGGGATGGGGCTGTTGGTTATTCCTGATTTAGAGAGTACGTGTGTCGTTGTACCGTATTTATTTTTAAGATAGAATCACGTCATATTCATCATAACTGATTCAACAGTGTTATCGTTTGCATTTGTGTACTGGTCTCAACAAAATAAAATAATGAGACGACAATTAACAAGAACAATTTAGATTTATACAGCGCTTTTCAAGGGACATGAGGACACTGTATTTGAAGGGGTAATTAAAAAGTGTATGTGTGGGGAAACGGTGCTTGTGTTGGCGTGTGTGTGTGTGTGTGTGTGTGTGTGTGTGTGTGTGTGTGTGTGTGTGTGTGTGTGTGTGTGTGTGTGTGTGTGCGTGTGTGTGTGTGTTCCCGTCTTATTGGAAATGAGGTTCCCTTTTATTTCCTATAGTTTGGTCAATTTACATACCGTATTAAACAGCTTAAAATTTGTGTGATTGACTTGTGAAGATCCATCCATTCATTCATTTTTACACCTCAGATCTGTGAGACAAACTTGCTCCCCACTCTTGCACCGTGATGCCAAACAAAAGAACCTGCCACATGTATTGACTTATTTAACGCCTGTGTTAGATCTTCAGATTCAGATCTATATGTTGCCGTAATCAGTCGTTCACATATATGTCAGGAGGAATGTGTTGCTCTAATCGCTTCATGTTGTGTTTTTGGATCTGCAGGAGCCCATTGAACAAAACTTTGATGCCTATGTTACTTCCTTAACGGACATGTACACCACCCAAGACCAATACCACAGTCCGGAAAACAAAACCTTGTTGGACAACATCAAGCAAGCGGTCCAAGGGATCCAAGTGTAACCATTTGTGAAAGGCAACCTCATGTTCACCCCTGCAAGATGTGGACCGTGTCTCCGAATTCCTCAAGAGCGGTGAAGATTCCATCTCCTCTGTGCAGAGCAGTTACATATAATGTACAGTGTTAAATATTCTAATAATAAAAAAAAAAGAGGTATTATGCTTCGCAAGAGACATCCGAGAATTTTGTTTCTTTTTTGGGGGGGAGGGGGTGGTTCTTGCTTCGAGGAAGAACACAAAAGCATAAACAGCAAAATAGTTTTTGAGGACATTTTGTACGTTTTCATATGAGCTGACAGTGTCATGTAATGTTTCTAACTGCTCACATATGCACATTTTAGTGTATACTACTGAACAGTAAGCTGATACTAACGGAACACGAGTTCTTTTTATTGCTTGACCACAGAGCATTTTAGATGACAAAACAAAAGCTGAGCTGGACAGTGATCTAAATGGACAAAAACACGTGAAGATGAAACAAATAATTTTTCCCTTCAAATGGGTGGTTTTACAGTACATGTCTTGCTTGTGGAGTGCTCAAGGGCAAGAGCTGGCTTGCAAATGACTTTTATTTATTTTTATTTTTGACAATGCTTGAAAAAATGTGTTTTCATTTATTCTAAAAAAAAAAAAAAAGTGTAGCTGAAGTTTGGGGGGTTTGTAATCGGTGCTGTAAATGAATCTGGAAGGGGAAACTGACCGGACGTTTGTATGAATGTATGTATGAGCAGTTATATTGTTAACATCATTACACGGAAACCCAATGGTGGAAATCCCATAATTTAGCAGACCAAATTAATTCCCAGGGGAAGAGATCTGTGCAGTGCATGTACGGTCACATGCACCTCATCCTATAATCTCAATTCCAACTGTTAAGACAACGACCTAGATATATCATTCACATCCTCCTATTAAATCCAAATTGTGTTGCTATAATCAAATAATATTTCAGCAATATAAAAAGTAAATAATTTGCTTATTATGGTTACGAGATACAATCTGAAAAGAGACAAAATATGGGGTATATGCAATTTCTTGTTTTTAAATCGTGAGGCAACACTAATCTTTTTAATATAGCTATGTAAAATAGTGATTTTTTTTTATACAAATCTTTTAATACAAAAAGTTTTTTAAAATAATGTAGGAGGAATCTGATTGTTGACCTCTCCAAGTGAAACGCTCATTTCACTTTTTTCAGTAATGTTTTGCACAGGGACACCTTCGTTTCCATGTTCTGATGTTCTTACAGAACTAAAAGCAGTACCCGAGAGACGAAAAGGAGGGTTTTGTAAAGAGTATTTATAGACAGCAGGACTTACAGGGTCACTGTCCCCACATATGTGCCAGTAGACTATTTGCACTTGTCCTTGAAGATATTATCCTTACATATGGCGACGTGCAATTTTCCAGGTGACCTCTTTGGCACACGATTGGAGCAACCAACAGCTTGGAGCCACTGTGTGGATTAAGTACCACTGAAAAAAGGAAGAACAGGGAAGAGGATGACTATTACTACAGCAGTTGTACTGTAGGTTATTGTAAAAACATGATCAATGTTCATTTTTGCTATGTTTTAGGAGGATGAAGTTAGCCCCCAGCAGCACTTTATATCTAATCATTGTACAAAGGAATTAAGTAATCAATCAATTCAAGGTTAAAAAAAAATCAAAAGAAAAAAAGCAGAAGACAAAAAAAATTTTAAAAAGGCCTGGTGAAACGAGACCTTTTGAGAGGGTGATACAATCCAGCATCACACACACCCAGCGTGACCGTCTGCACCTCTCCATTCTGTCGTTCAAGCTGTTAGCAGTCATCAGAATTTGCCTTGTCCGGAGCGAATGGAACCGAATCTCATGAACTTTGCCGCCCACTTTCCAGGACTCTCTCCTGCGCATCATCCATAACTGCATTCACCTTTTTTCAACGGCATTGTGTCTGCAGCTTTTTGCCAATATAGTGATGCTTCAGTCGAGTGATTGCTAGTGCAAGTTTTTTGGATTAATTTGTAATTATCAGTCAAAACGGAAAAAGGGATTCTTAAAGCACAAACTGCTCATCTGACGTTGGTACATAAATAACTAATCTGAAGAGTTATCTGTGACTACAAGGAACACAAAAAGGTTGCAAAATATTTCGATTGATGACTTTTCATTAAAAAAAAAAAGATTGTTGATCATCAGATTTTATGACTTTATTTGCACCATTTAGTTTTGAGATGGGTTTCAGTGACCATGAACAAAGACTGGATTTTGTATGAACTATTGTGCTCTCTGTGGAACTGAAGTTTGATTTATTTTTGTACGACACAGCATGGATTTGTTGACATTTTAATTTTGCTATAAATGTGTGAAATCACAAGTTGTTGTGATATTTCATTTATAAATTGTGAACTTTGTACAATTTTTGTCATGCTGGATGTTGACACATCTTACTCGAATAAAGAAAAATGTGTTGCCAGAGGCCTGTAAATTGCCTCATGTTCTTTTTGTTTTTCTTGTCATAATTCTCCTTAAAGTCTTTTTGGAAAAGTATTGATTAAAATTTAAAAAAAATTGACATCTAAAATATTTATTGCATTGTGTCCATTGTCTTGTAGACGCAACTGTTTCTCTTAAATAAGATCAAGTACTACTTTCACACGTTAAATTTGTTGCGTTGCATTCGTGCTAGCTTTGAAGCTAAATGTTCAAAAAGCTTCTCTTTTCAATGGCTGCCTAGCAAGGGGAGGGTTCTAACTGTTCTTCAGAAGTGATACTTGTGTTACTTGATACTTGAAAATGATATACAGTACTTTCATAACTCACCACCAAGGCAACTGCGGATCAAAAGTTGCTGTGGTTGTTGCTGTTGTTGTGCAACAAGTTTACGATTTCTTAATGATTCATTCAAGTGCATCCATTACACTACAGTACAACGATTCGCCACCAGATGTCAGACAATGCAAACGGTGCAAGAGTGCCTCTTGACTCGCAACTGTAAGTTGCTTCCAACATCTCTGAACACTGTCTAGTTTGTAGTGATTTGGAAAGTGGCATCTGTTTCGGTTTTACAGAGGGCAACCCCGCGTTCAACTTTCACTCCGACGACATTCTGTTTAACATAAAAACGTTAAGTGATGCACACAACGGACTATTTAATTATTCAATGTAAAAGTAAAATGACTCTGCGGAAACTGTCGAGGAAAAATCTGCCTCAATAAATGTACATAATTAATCCTATGATTTAGATGTTTTAAGACATTAAGTAAAAATGAAACCAATAAGAAAACTAAAATGAGCATCTGTGTAAATTATGTGAGTAATTTTTCATTAGTGCATGCTTACTGTAGAGTAGTAGGATTTTAAAAAAATGTTTAAATACACTCATTAAAATCCAACCAATCCACCTATTTTCTGTACCCATGCAGCTGACTTCAAGCGGACGCTCTGGACTGCTTGCCAGCAATCACAAACTGAAGGGACAGAAAACACACATTCACATTTACAAAGTTAACAATGGGAATTTTAGAGTCTTTAATGAAGCAAATGAGCATGTGTTCAGTATGTGGGAAGAAGCAGAGATACTTGGTGAAAACACACAAGCACATAAAAATGCAAATTCCACTCAGTTTCAAACCCCGAACCTCAGAACTGTGAGGCAGAGACGCTAACCACTAATGCCATGTGCTGTCCATCACAACCAACCAGCCATTCCTTGATCAAGGATACTGTTAGAGAGAATGAGAGTTTGAACTTTTCACATTTCAATGGAATGACAGCTAGTTCACCACCTTAGCCATTCTGCGAATGCTATACTGGTAGTGCGGTATACCCCCATTCCCAAAAAACGAACAAACAAACAAAAAAAAGAACCTTAAATTTATCTCAATGTTAAATCTACAAGTAAACTCATTAAAAGCATCCGAATCATGTGCAAACATTGGATTAGAGGACAGTATTTAAAACTCAGTTTGGCCGAATACAAAGCCTTTGTCTTGTACAGTGACATGCCTGTAACTGTAGCAAAGTACAGTATAACAAAGGCCGATAAACATGTTTATTGAATCGGTGATTCAATGAACACAATCAGAAGAGCACATACAGTACACAGATGTTTCCTGTGCTTCACTGAGGTCAGAGCACTGTTGTGTCTCCAGAACATGTTTAAAAACAGGATGAAAAACAAACAACGCAAATGTGATTACTGTTGTGTGAGGGTTTTGCACTTTGAACAGCGATATAAACCATTTCTTGTTTGTACTGTACTGTTGTCCTGACATGTATTACATACAATATAGACTGTGTTGGAGCCCAATTACAGGCTCCAATTCTGTACGGACATAAAGTGACTCTGCCGTCTTTAAATTTCAGACAAGAGAAACTGACTTAGAAAAAACAATAGATAGGATGAGACATTTTTAGTTTCCAGCCAATTACGGTGGAGGGGTCAAGTTCTTTCAATTTGGCTGATAGGGTGACTAGGCCTTCGGAACAGTGTCAAAGTGCCCTGAACCAAGGCACTGACCCCAAGTTGAAATAATTGATTTTTAAGACCTATTTTATCAGTATTGTTAATCCACTATTTGGCCATCGTTGGAGCTATAGGGGCTCCAAATCTTACACCTGTAGTTGTGTTGTCACAGTAGTTCAGAATACCATTGCATCGTTATTCACTGGGAAATGGATTAGGCTCTAAATGACACACTCGTACCTTGGGCCTCTCTTTTTCGTGACGCATCCACTTCTTTGCATAACACTTACTCCCATTAGGGGTACTGGTGAGTTGGAGCCTATACCAGCTGCCTTTGGGCAAGAGACACGAGGCACACTGACTTCACTTCTATTGGCAACTTATTCCATTTGCGTGCAGCATAACAGCTAATGCTGCTTCACCATGTTAGCTTTGCACTCTGAGCTCCACCAATTGAGCCGAATGTGCAAAACTAATTAGCCAGTCCCTCAACAATGAGGAGGGCCGTTATGACTATAAACTGAAATAAATGTATGACTGCCTCATATACGTTTTTTTTTTCAAAATATTATTATATTTATTTTAGATGGGAAATTTGAAACAAAAAAAATTCAATGTTTTTAAAAGTGAAAACAATTTGCAATTTGGGTATTTTAGCAAGAAACATCAAGTCAATCCACGTAATTTGTTATTGTGGGCCACATAAGATGATGTGGCATCCTGGATCTGGCCCCCCGGGCCTTAAGTTGTGCTCGAGTTGTTCTCTGATGTGTGGCTAAATTTTTAGCAATGAATGCATGAAACCTGAGTAAAATGTCTTTTTTTTTCAAGTGCAGTACATTTTTCCGCTTTCAGTTATTTCACTACATTCATTAAATTACAATTAAGTTGGATTTGATTTTTAAGTACATTTTATGAAATCTTTAAGAATTGTTTGTTTTTAAACATTTAGGCCTCTGTGGAATTTTTATTTAAGTTTTGAGAGCAATATTTGTAAATTCCATAATTTGTAGGTACAGTTTTTACGTTCTTATTTTCAAGCACCGTGTTAAAGCCTCATAATGTTTTCCAGGGTTACAAATATGCCTTCTGGGAATAAAATCGCTGCCTTGTTTTTGATGAATATTTTTATTACTCCACTGTATTTTAATGTTGGCCATCATGGCGGTACTCGTAGAGCAAAGTATTTTTGCGGAGCGGTGCATAGAGTTTGAGAACCACTAGCTAAAATACAGATCATAAACAAACTGCAAGACTGCTTGACTATCTCGCCCGCGCGTGCCCGCGTGTGCGCGTGAGCGTCATCCCTCGGAGGCTGTGAGCGTCTGTGCTGTGCTGTGCTGTGCTCGGCGCTGTGCTCGGCTCACAGCTAGCAATGGCGCTGCGGGCTGTCCAGCTCCTCTCTCCGCGTCTGCTTCTCGCCGCGGCTTGGCTTTTGCTCGCTAGCGGACCCCAGCCGATTCTGTCCTGTCCGAGTCGGTGTTTATGTTTCCGAACCACTGTGCGATGTATGCATCTGAATCTGGAAACAGTACCGGCTGTCTCTCCGCAGACCACCATTCTGTAAGTCGCGCCCGATTTTCTTTTCTCTTCACTCAAACGGCAACGAGAGAGCCGAGATTGTGCATGCTAACTGAACCATTTCCGTCCAACATTTAAACCCTCGTGATAACCATTATTGTCCATCTTTTTTCTTTTTGTTTGTTTGTTTGTTTGTTTTTTTAAGTTGCAGTGTCGTAAGCAACTTTCTCGACCACTGATTTCACGTTGCGCACAAATGCTTTTGAAAGTGGTGGTATCTCTTCCAATATGTCCCAGGAAGTTTTCAACACCTGCTGGTGAGTTTAGCTGTTGAACGCTGGAGTCTGGAGGGGTTAATAGTCAGGGTTTTTGGGGTCGCACAGCTGCTGAAGGGGCGCTGCTTGAACAATGTGGAGTGTGAAAGTCAGTCAGTGGGGGTTCCAGCGGCAATAGACATGCTTTTGCTGGTTGCTTGAATTTGGAAGGTTCGAATACCCTCGTTGAAGGACACTACTGACCACTGTGTGATTGAGTTATTGTTATGGAGCAGTTGGCTTCCTCGTGGATTTTTTTTTTTTTTTTGCTGTTGTTGCTGTTGAGCAACCTCCAACTGGGTCCCAAAGCGGCTCCCAAAGCCGCAGCGACCCGGTTACCTGCAGACCCAGTTGCCGGCTGTTGACTGGGAACTGTTCGTAGCCCGAAGGCACGCCCAACACCGCTTGGAGGTCTTTCCTGAGTTGGGCTGTTGCTGTTGTTGCTTTTGTTCTACTCTATCCCTGAGGGAAGGAAAACTGTACTTGTCATTCGTGAAAGATTTGTTACTGTGCCCTAGACATCCAGAAGATGACAATGTCTAGTATTGTAACTTCAGGGTTACAGTAGCCTGTCGCTGGTGTGTAAAACCTCAAAGGAACTGTTTTTGTTCCCGACACCTTTTAAAATGGGAACATATTGATCTTGCATTATTCATAACTGGTAATGTGTAGAAAAATCAAAAGCCGAAAGTCAAACAAGAACAGTGTAGATTTTCGAGACTCTACTCAATCATGATTTTGGAGCCGATGTCCGAGCAGCGAGTTCAACAAAGAAACAATAACGGATAATCAATCTGATCAGAAGATGGACCATTCTTTCCAACCGATTGAAGCAACTTGTTACTCCCCCCCCCCCCCAATTTTCCTGCTGTAGACTACAAATTTCCCCAGTGTGGGACAAATAAAGTTTATCTTATCTTATCTTATCTTATCTTATCTTATCTTAATTATTGGACAGTCAACTTTTATGGGGGATTGGGACCTGGCGCATGAATAGGCACAATTTGCGTAAAACCGTCACCCATTGAAATGCATTGTGGAAAAATAATAACAGTGTAACCTTAAACATTTTCCCCAAGACGTTGATAAACATCATTCAAAACATAGAAAATTCGGTTGTGGGGACCAAGCCCCCCCCCCCTCGCCCCCCCCAAAAAAAAACTAAAAAATAAATCTCAAAAATTGGGGAGAAAATTTTGAAAAAAATATCCGACGAGAAAAAAAAAAAGAAATAGACTAAATTTACTTGCAATACAAAATATTTATTTATTTAAGCAAAAAGCTTGAAATCGACGAACATGATTTGCCTTCATGGACCACACAATCCTATACCTTTTTAGCCCTAAAACGAAAACAGTTACTTTGAATATCCTGAAACTTCCTTGCCTACGGGGTCAATTAGCACAGATAATATCAGCTTGGGAATGTACCTGCACCATTTTCAGCCCTGAAAACGTCAAGCGCTTCAGGATGACGCTGACTGGGAGAAAGGACTCACACAGAACCACTTTTTCTGACATTATCTACTGCTAATGACATATAAATGGAATGGAACCCACAAAGGAACTGCTTATGTACTCTTGACCTCCTTATTAGGGAACATACCGGGACTTTTTTTAAACTTGAAAATGTACAAAAAGATAACATTGAACTTCAATATTACCTCAATGTCATATATTAGTGCAGCCTGTCCTTTGCAAGACAGCAATTGAGTCCGACTGAACCCCTTTCTGACTGAGTGCACCTAGCTGAATAGCTCCCCTTTTCACACTGGAGTCAATACAGACGCCAATCAAGCCAACTCCTCAAATACATTGCCGCCTTTGTGTGGAATTGGCACTGGGATCCAGTGTCGAAAGGTCCAATGCACTGACCTATTAATAGTTACACTCTGCCAGGAAACAGGAGGACAAAGAGGCATCTTAGTCAGCTTGAACCGAACCAGCCACGATCCAGAAAATGGCCTTGTTCTTTAACATCTGGTGCCACCCCATGACAGCCTTGCAGTGAACTCATGGTCCAGCCCAGACCAGACCAAAACAGCCTAGACACACCCCACACCTCACCCCCGCCCATCCTTTGCCACTGCAATAAGAGTTTTGTTTAGGTGTTCGAGCAGGATGTCTAAATTTGTTGCAGGGTTGATACAACACAAGTGCATGTTGTCATTTCCTGGATGCTTTCATGCTTGAAAGCTTTGAAGTCAAAGCCACTCGTTGGCTCTCCTCCCGTCTGTTATCAGGTCAGGACATGAATACCTGGCTGCCTGATATTTCACACAC
The DNA here is from genome assembly GCF_001891065.2 of Hippocampus comes. Lineage (NCBI taxonomy): Eukaryota > Metazoa > Chordata > Actinopteri > Syngnathiformes > Syngnathidae > Hippocampus > Hippocampus comes. Next base: position 581,647 of record NW_017804846.1, read on the forward strand.
AGCTGACCCTGTGCAGTAGAAATAATTTAAGAAAAAAGTCTGTTGCCCCTGCAAAAACATCTATTGGCGTGTATTAAATGCAAATAATTTATAATGGAGTCAAGCACTCCCCTTTCAAGTACTGTCTACCATTTATTAGTGGTAGAACAAAAAACATATGTGAATCGCATAATCGGTTTTGATTTAAAAGATGTCAGTGTATCAAATCAAACCAAATGAAATTGTTCCACAAATATATTGAGATGTGCATCTACTCTATTGAATCGAATAGAATCGTAATCTCTGAATCAAATTGTTCCACTTAAAAATGAACCGTCCTTGAATCATATGGCGCCTCATGTGTCGAGATATTGAATCGTCTTCATAGGCGAGATGCACACTCCTACTCTCTCTCCCTCTCTCTCTCCCTCTCTCTCTCTCTATTTTTTTTTTGTTTGTTTTGTTCAAGTAACAAATAGTTACTCAATAACAGCTTGGGATCTCCCCCGGAAGAGTTGTGTTGGTGGATTCCCTACTAAAGCTGCTTCTTCTGCTGCCGGACCCCAGATCAGCAGTAGCAAATGGATGGATGGGTGATATGTAACTGATTTAAGATTTTACTGTCATTATTTTATTTTTTTCCAAAATTGGGTGAAATATATATTTTTTCATAGGAAAATAGAATGATGTTTACACTACTGGTTAGCTGGAAATACATTATATTTATATATTCTCAATGAATGCTGGGTTTGTTGTTCGGTAGTGTATATCGTACTGGTAATTGGGTGCAAATATTTGTTGTTTAAAGGCTACATAATTATGATCAATGGTACTATTTGAGCAGTCCAATTAAAGCAATATAATGAATCTTATATGTTCATTTTCAAAAAAAACAACGAACAAAACAAAACAAAAAATGGCACTAAAACACTCAGGCTTGCTGCCAAACACTTTTCTTCAAGATCTTTGCAGGAAACGGTGATGTTTTTCCCTCAGTATTTTTTCTGGCAGCCACGTGTTTTTCAGCTGTTTTCTCTTGGGATTCTAGGCATGCTAGTACATTATATTCCCTCACAATAATGACTCATCGGTATAGTTTCTCAAGGATTTGGATCAGAGATATATTTTTCCAACATTGGATTGGATGTTTTAATGTCTGTTTGTACCAGTACAAGTACTGGGCTGCTGGTGAAATTACCTTCGAATTGAGTTGTGGATTTTAAGTGATTTTGTTTGCATTACTAGTAGCAATAGCATGTTGATCACATTGTGATTTAATATTTTGGGAGGGATTTGTATTGGCTTCTTAGTGCATCATCATATTGCACTAGTTAATTGCATCGCACAAGGGGGAAGCCCAGGGATGCACTGGATTCCACCTTGATTTATTTGTTGCTCAGAAACAATGCTGTAGTATTGTGACCCTACTAAAGGGCAACAATGCATAAACATGAATAAATGTGCAGCTGACCCCCACATATGATGACAATTCCCCTATTTGCAGATGTATTTCCAATATTCAAAAAAGTAAATATTTTTTAAGATAGTCATCCATCCATTTTCCGAACCGCTTATTCTCACATGGGCCGGGGGCGTGTCGGGGACTATATCAGCTGTCTTTGATGCGTACGTGGGTTACGCCCTGAAATGGTTGCCAGCCAGTAAGTTTTTTTTTTTTTTTTAATGAAAAAACGTTTTTCAGTCAGACTCAATGACTATTTTTTAGCTAGAAAGCTTATTGGAGTTTTTTTTTTTTTTTGTTTTTTTAACAGGAAATTTTCTGGGTGGTTAAAATTAATTAAAACTTCGCTGGCATGCTCATGCATTGTACATAATTACCTGGTTAGTAGTAGTTGTTCAAATGATTAAACAGGTTTGTTGTGTTGCCCGGTTCGGAGGCACCTTACCCATTGGCTTAATTTGCTCCACGTCACTTTAAAGGGAACCTTGATTGTAATAACGTGAGCTTTGTGTGTGTTATTTGGTTTGCACAAATCATTTCCAGTTTAATACATTTTGTAGAAACCTTATTTGAATATATATTACCATTGTTGTTTTTGTGGATGCATTCTGGATAGTGACATAACATGGTTGCGCGCTGTTTTTAGCAGTTACAGTAGTGTGTTAGGAGTGACGAACACCTCTGTTCAGCCTTTTCAATTCAAACCAAAGCGTGGTCAAATTGAAAATGTCACATTGATATCAAATGTTGATGAAAATGTCAAATTGATGTCTTGTTCACCTGAGTAGCTGTGGTCCACGAGTCGGACATGCATGTCTCTGTCTCTGTTTCTGTTTGTTTCCTCCGTTGCAAATTCGGTGTCCAGTGGCAGGGCTGCAGTTACTGCAGAAGAAGCTTGGTTCATGGTGAGCACCGCGCGTAAAAAGAGTCTGGCCAACTCGCTTTGGAGGCATAATCTTGCAGCCCAGCCTCCGTGACACACACTATGATACAGTACACCCTCAATCACATTGTGTCAATAATAATAATAATAATAAATGCTCTTGCAATGCGAGGTCCTGGTCTCATTCGGCGGTGTTGTCACATTGCGTAGAGCCGATCAGCTGCACCAGCGCTCGCCAATGACCACGATCATGAGCCAGGTCTGCTGCGTCCTCCAGGGTAAGCCCCTGGTGCTGGAGATCCTCCCTGATGACATCAAGCCATCTGGTTTGGGGTCTGCCGCGTGTCCTTTTCCAGCCGGCTGTAGCTGGGCCGAATGAAAAGATGACATGAGTGGGGTGTTCCAGGGCTAATCGGAAGAGATGTCCCTCTGTGCTGCCAGTCGAGATGCGGGGGCTGAACGGTACATTTTTGGAGGTCTGAATTAGTAACATGGACGTGCCAGCTGATGTTCATGATGGTTCTGAGTGACCTGTACCCAAAGCCATTGATCCTCTTGGCCAGTCTTGTTTAAAGGCCAGGATTCTGCACCATACAAGAGAATGGGAAGAACTGCTGTATTATAGATGCGCATCTTGGTCTTTGGGGACACTGAGTGGTGGCGCCAGAGGGGCCGCCATAGCGACTGCATAGCTGCAGCTGCGAGGCCACGTCTCCGGTCGATCTCTGTCTTGAGATCATCGTTGCTTGTAATGTTGGAGCCCAGGTAGATGACGGAATCAACGAATTGCACTTCGTCTGAGCCAAAAAACAGGAGGGGAGGGTGGGGTCCGTCACCAATATACATAAGTTTTGTTTTCTGCCAGCTTTCTTGGAGGCCCAGTTTTGCTGCTTCTGTTTGGTATATTGAGAGAGCACTGCTGAGGTGTTGGAGGGAGTTGCTGAACAGGGTGGTGTCAGCAGCGTATTGAAGGTCGGTCAGGTGGAGGTTGCCAAATGACACGCCTGAGACTTGCTCCCGGACTCGGATCATGAGGTGGTCAATGACACAGTTAAAAAGATCAGGAGCGGCCACGCAGCCCTGTCTGACCCCGCTGTTAATGGGGAACCACTCTGAGTCCTTCCCATACACACGAACACAGCTCTCTGAGTTGTTGTAGAGTCGCTGGAACAGAATGGATATTTTGGGTGGAACTCTAAGGTACTTAGGGATGTTCCAAAGGGAGAGGTGGTCAACTGTGTCAAGGGCAGCTTTAAGATCTATGAAAGCAATAAAGAGAGTGCCATCACTGCAGAGCTGCTCAAAGAAGGTAGTGACTCCATGGCCCAGTGGCTCACCCACCACGTGTGGGTGGCAGAACAGCCCCCCACAGTCTGAACCCGGGGCATCATCCTGCCAGTCCCGAAGCGAAAAGGCGACAAGCTACTCTGCAGCAACTACAGAGGCATCACACTGCTTTCCATACCTGCAAAACTGTTCACCTGTATCCTTCTTACCTGTGCTCTTCCTGCCATTCGAAGCCACCGCCACCCTCAACAAGCTGGCTTCATGCCCAACCGGTCCACTATCGACCACATCTCCGCTCTTAGACTCATTGTTGAGAAGGTGAGAGAGTTTCGGAAGGACCAACATCGTGTAAAGCAGGGGTGAAAATCGCTTTTTACTGATTTGTAACGACGTTTAAAGTTCTGCATTGTTATTGTCAAAATATATCTGTGACACTGCTCTTCAGGTTGGTTCCTATCAAAGCAGAGTTTCAATTTATTAACCATTTCAGACCGAACTTGTGGACTGGACATTTTTGTGTTTAAGGTGTACATTCGCATGGCAGTTGCCCGATATTAGATAATTAGAGGTGTGTCCGATCAACAGCAACTAGGGATGCTCCGATCGATCGGTGGCCGATCATTATGGCTGATATCGCTGCGTTATGTTAATCTGTGTCACATAAACAAAAGGGAAAACAAATAAAGTATGCTCTGTATGGATAGCACACATTTTGGTGTTGACAAAACAAAAGGGAATGAAAATTGAATTGCGATGGAAAATGTCAATTCATTTAATATAATTGAGGAATATTTCCAGAGGAGTGGAAATTACCTCTCGAGTTGGGTGTCTTAATGTCCCTCTCTGACCCAAAACAGTGGACTGGTCTGTCTGACTGACAGTGAGTCAGGAAGGGAAAGTGATAGTCCATTGTTTGGAATTTGCTGCAGTTGCAGGCTTTGTGAAGCACTCAGTCTCTGCAGCATTATGGAATGCAAAGCCAGAAATCCCCAAAGCTTTGCTAATTTGCACAGTTAGATTGGCCCCAAGATAGTTGTTGAAAGAACTACACTGCCCCTTCCAGCAGTCATCCAACAAGACGATTAATGCTACAAACTTCTTTAGAATTTGATTCTGAAAATAACTCCCAAAGATTTTTGTTTATTTTTGAAGTTTAACAAAACATATTCACGTGTCGTAACGGAGAGAACATTTCATTGCAATTTGCTGCTGCACTTTGGAAAGCCCCTTTTGCAGAGAACAATTCTGCAGAGAGAGATTCTTGATTTCGCAGGCTAAAAGTTGATGTTCCATGGACATTAAAAAAAAGTACCAAAAATGACACGTATGACACTTAATGACAACATGAATCTAATATTTAATCATTTTCCACAACAATCTGATTACTTTCCACCTCGATCGATCGCTGTTTAGCGAATGAACAAGCTATGCTAAGCTAAATTAGCTGGAGAAGCTTTAACTTGCACCGAGACAAATTTAATTATGCACAACGATTTAGTTGAAGGTACTTTTCTCCCATAAAGTAGTTCTGGGATGTACTCTGACAAGGCTTAAGCTTGTTCAGTAGTTTACTTCAAAAGCACCAATCATGAGCTGCACTTAGTGAAATGAAACGGGCACTTACACAAGTGTCTTTTGCAAAGTGAATACATTCGTTTCTGGTCTACAAATACCACAGGGTGCATTCTAACTAGTAAAGGTAGGATATACTGTATTACATTTGTCACAAATGCAAAAAAAAAAAAAAGAAAGAAAAATCCTACCCAGCCGACTTGTAGTCACACGTATATGTTCCCAAGTTTTTAGCGACAACAAACCTTTTGGCATATTCGTCAAAGGGAGTTCCTACTAACTGAGTGACTGAGTCTGTCTGCAACAAAATGGCCGTGTGGTAAACACTGAAGTGGCTAAACATGGTTCCCACATCCCAAATGTGGTTTTAAAATTCTTAATTATAGTTTTAAATAGACATGTTTGTGTCGACCAAATTTTGTGGTCAAGTTAGTTGAGGTAGCTATTTTTCTCCTCAGCCCTACATCCCATCTGTGATGGTCACTGACCTGCCACAGATGGGATGTTTCATAGCAACTTTATGTAGTGGTGAAAAAGGGCTTCCGTGACATTGTTGTACTGTATTTTATTTGTAAGGTGCAAAGGTCAACACTTGGTTGTTGTGATCTATGAATAAAATATTTGGTTTGGTTTCAATAAAAAATCTGTAGTTCTTTTTTCTCTCTTTTTTTAGGTGTATTTATTTTCCAACTCTTTCAGGTTCAGTAGTTTTCTTCCATTCTGTAATGTTCTTGTTTAACTATTAACGAGTCACACAATCCCAGACCTACACAGTCTGTGGTAAACTGTTCTTGGGCATGTGTCACAGAGCTAAACTACTTTCTTGACCACAAACAAAAAAAGGAGGAGAGGCTCACACATGGCGTTCAGATGGAGGATTGGGCACCGTCCAGGTTTTCCCATTGTTTGGGTCTAGGCAAGTCCTTAAAGAAACGTGTTTTGTAATGCTGCTCATCTGCATATAGTTGAGCATCTTATAATGTATGATCCATAATGTGAAATTTAATTGACTGAGTGGAACTAAACATAAACCTTTTGGATGCAGACACACTTCCCTATAAATACTGGAACAGTGACGCCATTTTTGGTTGGTTTTTTTTTTGTTGTTTTGCTTTTGACTGAAAACATTTGGCTTTGCTGTCAATACTAACATTATTTGCAGCAGAACACCAAATCTTTAGGTAAGCTGAAGTTTTGGAACTGCTAGACTAAACATAGATATAAGTTAATAACACTAAAAAGGAGACTTATTATGCTTTTTTTTTCATAATTTCAAGCGATTCACTGGTGACTTCATTTAAATGTCTGTGACTTTTGAACATTGTCAAAATACCTCAAGTATCAAGGATTACATGACAATGTTCACTTCACATGTTTTGTGATTGTGTGTGAATGGTCAAACTAGGATAGACTCCAGCATAATGCAACCTTCAACAGGATAAGTATCATAAAAAAAATGGCAGGGTGAATGGACGGATGGGCGGATGGATGGATATCCATACAGTGAACTACAGTATATACACAAGTAATAAACCTGCAACTTTTCACATGAAATTAACGTGCTGCTGTGATTATTCTGTTAAAAGAACAACTAACTGTATGGAAGAGTTTTTCTAATGTATGATCCGTAATGTGAAATTTAATTTACTGAGCTGAACTAAACATAAACCTTTTGGATGCAGACACACTTCCCTATAAATACTGGAACAGTGACGCCATTTTTGGTTGGTTTTTTTTTTTGTTGTTTTGCTTTTGACTGAAAACATTTGGCTTTGCTGTCAATACTAACATTATTTGCAGCAGAACACCAAATCTTTAGGTAAGCTGAAGTTTTGGAACTGCTAGACTAAACATAGATATGAGTTAATAACACTAAAAAGGAGACTTATTATGCTTCTTTTTCATAATTTCAAGCGATTCACTGGTGACTTCATTTAAATGTCTGTGACTTTTGAACATTGTCAAAATACCTCAAGTATCAAGGATTACATGACAATGTTCACTTCACATGTTTTGTGATTGTGTGTGAATGGTCAAACTAGGATAGACTCCAGCATAATGCAACCTTCAACAGGATAAGTATCATAAAAAAAATGGCAGGGTGAATGGACGGATGGGCGGATGGATGGATATCCATACAGTGAACTACAGTATATACACAAGTAATAAACCTGCAACTTTTCACATGAAATTAACGTGCTGCTGTGATTATTCTGTTAAAAGAACAACTAACTGTATGGAAGAGTTTTTCAACAATTTTGCCAAAGGCTTCTGCACACACAGAAACACACACACACACACACACACACATATATATATATATATATATATATATATATATATATATATATATATATATAAAATCACAGGAAAAATTGTTTTTGATGGAAATGCAAAATTATTTTATCACATATTTTGATCACGGTATTTCTCATTTCCAAATACCATATCTTGCATACCATACCAACTGCCTACAAATATGCATGGTCCTAAATCGTGGTGCATATGATAAAGCATATCTGTGCTCAAACCTTTTCTCTGCAGAAATGACATATTATAGTATTCAAGACTTGAATTAAATCGGTGTTGCTTGAACCTGCATTTGGTTCCTGCATGCCTTTATCCCTGAGAGCTGGAGGCTGCTGGTAGGTGAGACAGCTGCCTCAGCATGCCCTGGAAGTGCACTCTGCATCTTGGGCCTGTCGCCTTGTTTTCCTTTGGGTAGTGCTCCTCTTCACCCTGCAGTGATCCCTGCTTTTTTCCAAAGAGGAACCTCACCACCCATTACTACACCTTTGAAAGATTGACATTGATTATGCAGTGATCCCTCATTTTTTTTTTTAGGTTAATGGGGACCAGAATCTCCAGCAAAAGTTGAAAAAACGCAAAGTAGGATTTGTCCCAACCATCTAGGAATTTTTGTGTATGTGTATGTTGGTACCAGAATGTTTAAAATATGTAAACAGTATTTATACTTTACATATTTGAGAATAAATACGGTATGTTGGAAAAGCCCGTTAAGCACTGAAGCCGTAAAAAAAAAATGTGGCTGATGCAACACATGATTGTGGCTTTGCTTTAAAAAAAAAAAAAAATCCATTGTTTTTAGCATTGGGATTGGCAACTTTTGAAATTCATACATACATACATGCATACTTGTATATCCCCACAGCCTGATTTCTAATGAAGAGTGCAAACAAAGTACGACACCCACCCTGACCCCTACATTTTGCTCCGACAGAAACAAGTCAACGCATGGAAACGTTGGTCCTCTCTGATTGAATCCTTATGTGTGGGGGCTGGGCTTGTACAGAGAGAGTGACCCATAAACATATCATTGGATTTTGCTATTCGGTCCATATGATTACAGAAACTGAGAGCAAAAACCCAGCAACATATTTTTTCAGCTTTGACGTCGAGTGAAATGGCAAATACATGCAAGTATGGAGGTTAAATACAGAAAATAGATTTCATTTGCATGGCTGCGATCCGTTTCATTGACCGATAGAAGTGGGTTTAATTACATTTTTTGGGGATCCATTTTGACATCACTGCAAACTGCAAGTGTAATAATAAACATGGCAAATTGTCCATGTTATATCCTCTTTGACAGTGTTAAGCAAAATGGAACATTGTTATATTTATGAATCATAATTAAGAATAAAGCACTTTATCTTAATGTAGCATTACACGGGTGTCTGTTGTGTTGTTGTCTTTTTTGGAGAACTCTTCATGGCTGCTTCCTCTTGGCTTTTTTTGCAAATTGCTAAGGTGAAGGTCAAGTGACGCATGGTCGATGTCTTATAACCTTGCTGCTAAAAGAAAGAATTATACAGACAGTGTCAAGGACTTGAGCTCGTCATTTTGTTTTGATTTGTTATCTGAGCTGCAAATGTTTAGGATCATCATGTGTCCTTTTTAAATTGGGAGTTCAACAAGAATAATAATGCAATTCACTGAGCCCTAAGACGAGCCTTGTGCTTATCTTTGGTGCAAAAGTTATATAAATGCACCCCAGTGATTAGGAGCTTGATAAACGCATTCTCGTGAGATGAGTAATGAGCTCAATTATCCGAGATGCTGATGACATGACCTGGAATTTGTAAGCTTCATCTCCTGCTGCCAGCTTTGTGTACTTTTACAAAGATGCTTTCTTGCTGAGTATTTTTTTTTGAGTGTTTCCTTTGTAATCATTTTGTGAATATAATTTGTCTTTTCTTTTGCTCTGCAGGGACCTAAGATTCAACAAAATCAAGGATTTACAACCGGGATCTTTTAGCCGATTAAAGAATCTCAACACACTGTAAGTTTTAGTTTTTATTTTGCTTGAACAAATTTATTTTTGTGCAGTCAGATCGCATTTACAAAACAAAAACTATTCAGCCGAAATGTTTCGAAGTAATGAAGCTCAAAGAAACACTACCTTTCAAAAATGTTCTAAATTCTTCAGACTTTCATTCAGAAAAACTGTCACTTCCGGAAAAAGTCATGCTTGTATTGCACGAACATAAAATCTTACTCGTTCTGCTCCTAATTTCACATGTGGAGGTCAGTTTTGTAATGGTAGAGGAATTTATATACCGGTATATATATTTTTTGTTTTATACCTTGATGGCTTTTGATCTTTGTGCCTGAATGCTTAGATCAGGCTTCACCAGCCTTTTTGAAACTGAGAGCTACTTCTTTGGTACTGATTAATGTGAAGGGCTACTCGTTCGATACTTCACTTCTGAAATAACAAATGTGCTCAAATGACGTTGCCATCAGTAATTCATAATATTCATCCACGAGAAGACAATTATCATGGAAAGTATGTCTCACAATCAATCAATAATGATTTCTTAAGTTAGGAAGTATGAAGCGACACTTTTATTCCTCTAAATCACTGAAATTGTTTCCATATATAAATGAGGATTTTTACAACATTCCAAGGAAATCACAATGTCCCATCACTGGTGAGCTCGATCAACACTAGAGTGAGACGCCCGCAAATCATGCTTCATCCAACAATCTACAGCCACGTCAAGTTGCTCGATGTCCTTCGTCTTTTATTTATTTATTTATTTATTGTTTTTGAATGTTATGAGCCTCTTTTATTAATTCTTTTTAATTCTAATAAAAATGTGTTTATTGGTGAGATGCACTGCTAATGTATAGGTGTGTCAGGCTACGTAGCGAACTCCGCTAGGAAAATAGGGCCTGCAATTTCCTGCACACTTCGTGGTGGAAATTCAAGTAAAATTGAATTCTGAGGCGTTCTGCTTCATCCAAGACAAAATGCTGCATGCTTCCTCAAGTTGGTACAGAACATACTACATGTAACCTCAAAATAACTTTCTTTGCAGCCTCCTCAACAACAATCACATACGAAGAATCCCCAGGGGTGCTTTTGAAGATCTTGAAAATCTCAAATATCTGTAAGTTGTCCTGATATCAGTCTTTTTTTTTTTTTTTTTTGCTTTCCAGGTCATGTAATGAGTCTTCTAACCAGATTGCTTAGCGAGCAAAAATTTTAAAAACAAAACTCTCCCTTAATCACTGCACATAACATCATGAGGACTGTTCTTTCTGAATGTTATTGAGCTGGTTTAGGTTTTGCATTCATTTTGAAGTTGACGCCTGGAACCCGTTACAAAAATTATGTCATGTTTACTTCCCACTTTTGCATCACTCTTCCTTTTAATTAACTATAGTCAGTAAGCAATTGGGAACTGAAGACATTAGATGTTGAAACTTTGTGGGTGGAGTTGTTTGCCATTCTTGCTAAATTTACTACATTGTTGTATTTTGTGCTTTGTAATTTATGTGCGAGAGATCTGAACTGCTGGCACGCCAGTCGAGGACTCGGGCTCTTTTACTGCAAAGCCATGTTGTTGTCACACTTGTAGAATGTGGCTTGATGGTTTTCATATTTAGTTAGGTACTTTTTTTTGTATCGTATTGCGAAGTATTTAGCAGACTCCAGACAATTTGGAGACCGAGAGTCAATGCCATTTTCACTATGAAATCATCATTTCCGCATTTCAGCTGAGATGCAGCTGGTCTGCTCTTCGACATGTTGTGACTTGACACTTTGCCGCTTCCACATAGAACACATTTAGTATGATGTCAGTATTGCTACATTTTCACTTTTGTGTCATGTATGCAAAATGTATACACACTCAGGATCGTTGTTAGGCTTTTGCAAAGCTTGCTGATGAGCAGATCATTTGTGTTGGAGGAGGGAAACGTCTAAAACATGCCGGATAGCGGCCCTCAAGGAACGGAGTTGCCCACCCTTGGTCTTGGCTGTTGTCCGTTGTTTGTTATGCAGGATATGGGCATTTAAACCTTTTTGGGCGTCAGCTTTAGCGTCTTTATCCAGCACAATTGCATTGATGGCTATGACTGTGTACAAAACCTCAATAAAATCACTGCAATAATGACAGTGCCATAAAGTGTTTGGTGTTAGTGCATGTTGTCCAAACACTTCTATGATGTGTAAAGTTCTCTTTAGCACGCAGTTGATGCCCACGTATTATATGACATAGTAATCTGGAAGCTTCACTGAAAAACTCGCAGCCCTTGTTGTGCCATTCTGTGGTCCTGCTGCCGCCGGTCTCAATCTAAGACTAGTGGTGATCTGGCTAGCGACAAGAGGATAGCCACAAATCATGTTCCTTCGAGGCAAATCTTTTGTCCCTAAAACGCGGGATGTGCCGGTCGTGTTGTTTCTGCTGGTGTTGTTTCAGTGATAAAGGTCATTCAATCTGAAGTGTGGACTAGAGGTTTGTCAGAAGCAAAAAAAAAAAAAAAAATTCTGAAAATGACATCACAGTGACTAGGGGTTCAGCTTGCGAATGACCTATGACCAAACCCAGAAAAACAGGTGAGTCGTGATTGATCGTTACCTGAGCAACTGTGATGTCATTTTCAGTCGTCAGCAAGTGGCACAATGGCTGCTTCCTGAGACGGATAAAAATGGCTGGATTTTATTTCATATTCCGCTAATGCAATGTTCATCAGAATTCCTTGTTTTTACTAGTGGGGGCACATACAACATATTATTGTAAAGATATTTTTTGACTTGACTTCCACTTGAATGAATCCTTAAGGTTGGGTGGCTGACTACTGGTTTTGAAAATGCTTGATTAGATATGCTGCAAAACCTGCATTTGAAATGTAAATAGCTCAGGCGATCCGGTTTATTTAATTGTGGCTGCCAATATCGTGATCAAGATAAAAATAGCATTAATTACGCTGCCCAACTGTGTATTCACCATTTTCGAAATGTTTCTAACCGACTAACTTGATTAACTTTTAAATAATAGAATTGCCAACATCCTATGTGGCCTTCCATGCTTCTAAGTTCCACTTTTGTTTGTTCTGTCAGCATTAGATTCTTCAAAAAAAAAAAAAAAAAAAGATTGAAATGTATTCTGAATCATGTAATGTACATCTATATCACGATGTCTCCAAGAATCGATTTTTGTCTCTCATCCCAAATCTTAATTTTGTATTGTTAATTTGTGCCTGTATAGATTTGTATACAGTAATCCTTCCTCTTTCATGGGATTTACATGCCATGACCCTCCACAATATCCGAAAAGCCATGAAATAAAAATACCCTATTTAAATTCTCCTCAGCTATGTTTTTATAGCATTTTTTTAACGTCTTTGAACGCTTCTTTAAAGCAATAAAAACACACTTGTATACAAACATATATTCAGAGAAAGAAAGATCAATGTTCACAAACATATTGTACAAATGGTGTGTGCGTTCTGTGTAAATAAATAAATAAATAGTGGGACCCCGCCCGGGAATTACTTTAATTGTAGCTTTTATAATATAAGTGATGCTTGTTGAAGATAAACTACATTAGCAGAAGCCTGTGACAAGAGGAAAGGTATTACCCTCAAGCTAATATATTGGATCAGTAGACTTAAGTGGGTTGAGTGTTTAAAGGACATTGTCCCCATTGTATCTCTTTGTAGCTCAATGGCCTTCCAACATGTCAGTGCTTGTAGTGTCCCATCATCCAGTACACCCCCACCCATCATACTTTTAATTAAATACCGTTAACTATTTACAAGCTGTTTTAATGACAGAGTCCGTCTCTTTTTCAAGCACCATTTAAAACCCACAGCATTGTTCTGCCCCTTGTGATTAGCTTAGAATGTTCTCTCGGTGTCCACCCCTAGCTACAGTTCAACTTCAGGCTTCAGTTATTCACCTTGTCCTAAAGCCTACAGCTTTAATGGCCGTTGAACCAAATCTCCAGCAAATCTCCACTCCACCACCGTTAACAGGTCAGATCAAGGTTAGAGAGCATGAGTCTGACAGACCATAACGGTGCATTTGACTATTTGGAAATTATAGTGTACACACCTACTGTTTGGTTTTGGTTTGGTTTGTTTATTGAACATAAAACATAAACAGTAATAATTTGACAGAAAATAAAGTACCGGGTAAATAAAATAGTAAAAAGGAAAGAGAAATCAGTCATCATTCAACACAGTTATTATGTTCAAGGGAGTAGGAAGAAGTCCAGAAAAAAATCCAGAACAAGAACAAACATCAAGCAAAGGTGTGTATCAGTAATAGGAGTTAATCTGTGGAATAAGCTTGAGACGAATCTGAAAATGAGTAAATCGTTGGACGAGTTCAAAAACAAATTTAAAAGATTAGTACAAAAAAACTACATAAAACAAAGTTAAGAAGATAAATTTTACATACTGGTACTTATAAAATATAGTAATACAATGGTTTGTTCTTGTTCTGGATTTTGAACAACTTATTGAATGTATTCAAGAAATGCAGTATATATGATGAATATGAGTCATTTGATATAAAAAGTAGAAAGAACAATTATATATATACAAACCGAAAGGTGTATCAATAGATAAGTATAGTACACAAAAGGTAAAAGTATTTGATGAAATGTAGATTTCTTCCTTTTCTTTGGTATTGGAAATGATCAATATACATTATTGCACAACAAGGGGTAGGACTAGATAAGTTGTATACTTCTCCCTACTCCTTTGAACATATAACTGTGATGATGTTTGTATTACTTACTTTTATTTTCCTTTCATAATTTTTGTTTGCATTTTGTCATCTGTTATTGTATGTTTTATACATGTTCAACAAACAAACAAACAAACAAACAAACAAACAAACAAACAAGTAAAGAACTTATCTAGTCCTACCACTACTGTAAATGATGACAAAAGAAACGTAGCAGTCTTTTGTAGCAAACTACATTGTGTCCACACACTTTCAATGCAAGTGATCAAATACATAACGTATTGACACAGCACACCTCGCATCTTACCCAATCGTTTCAGCATACAGTGAAACTCCTCTACAACGAAACCTACATGTGTGAAAATACCCCCTTGTGTGAAAAAATCTTGATGCATTAAAGCCATTCCCTGTTTTCTGTTTCCACCTACAACGAAAAGTCCCCCTGTTGCGCAATACGAAATCCTTTTCTCCACCCTTGCGTCGCAATGAGGTTCACTGCAACGGAAACAAGCCTTCCGCAAAAGTCTAATCCAACCTCAGCCTGCCACAGCCACCGCTACTACTTAGCTCGGAAATGGCAACAGCAACCACCACACTGATTTATATATGCGCAGTAGTTCAGGAAGTATTTGTTATTGTTAGCACGTGGTTAGAAATGTCACTCGTAGTTTCAGACACAGCACGAATGTTTCATTACTTGGTATAAAATGGCTACAAAACGACCTTTGCAGACCAAGGCTCTTCACAAGGAGTTAAGAAAAGAAAAGCTTTAACAATTGAAGACAGGATAAAAGTAATAAAGATGAAAGATGGAGGAAGCAAAGTAAAAGACATTGTGCAAGAAATTGATGTAAGTGAAAGTGAATGCTGATTGTAAATTTCGCAATTTCTTTCCCTTTTTTTTCTTTCTACGCTGGTTATATGAAGTGTCAAATAAGTGTACGCTCATTCTTATGCGCTATTGGAATAAAAATTAAAGTACACATACACGTTTTGTGTGTGTGTGTGTTTGTGTTTACGTCTGAGATCAAATTTGCTGTAGTGAAAAGTCCCCTGTTGTGAACAAATTTCTGGCTGCAAACATGATTTCGTTGTAGATGAGTTCTACTGTATCAAGACATTATGACAATGCTGTGCTTCCAAGTTTCATTGAAAAGCTTGAAGACCCTTTTCTATCATGCATGGCCATGCTACAGTGTACAAAGTGAGGTCCATATAAGGCACCAACAGATTAATTTGGTGTGGAACATCCCATCAGCGACATTTGGGTTGAACTAGAATAGAGATGGTGAGTCTCTCTCTCTTCCAACAATGGTGACCTCTGATGATCTTCCAGATGAATGGCTAAAAATTCCAAGGACCACAGAAGTCACCTAAGAGAGTGGAGGCTGTTATAGCTACAAAGAGACGACAGACTTGTTATATTTGGATGTTAGCAATTCTCCTCGGTGTCATGGCCAGGTGTGTCAAAACTGTTATTCCTAGAAATCTGCTGAAAGCACAGTGCGTCTCTTTGCAAAATTATCCACTAACTGACAGCATGTTCCATTCACCTGAATGCGATCTGAGTATTTCAATTTCATGGAACATTATTCCTTATTTGATCCGCACTACCCTGAAACCTGATAGCGTTGACACTGACACGCTTTAGCAATGACGGAAGAATGCAGTGATTAAAGGGTTTTTATTTTTCCATGCACTACATCGCATGTTCCACAAAGAAGCTCCATATCTGTTGCCGCGGGTGCGATGATGGAACGCATAAAACAGACAGGACTCGGAAGACAGCTGCAAGCAATTGCTTTGCTTGTATCACATTTCTTTTAGCGTGTAAGATTTCCACATTAACGGGGGGTTCTGTCGCATAGCAAGGCTGAGATGCAGCCCAAGGAATTTATGACATGAAAAACATCTTGGTCATTTTTTTAACCACTTAAAGAGCACTTTTTGAAAAACTTTGAGATTCAAAATTGTAGTGCAGGGAGAAATATTGCAATTGTTTTTTGTTTTTTTTTTAATGTATGCAATTCTACTGCCTCATAGTGATGTGTGCGGTTCCCAAATGCGGTTCCTTGTCCGATAAACAACTGTGGCGTGCATTTGTAATGTTTGTTACATATTCATTGTGAACATAAACACTTTAAAAGCAAAGTGATTATTCAGTGGAGTGTGCACAGTATCTAATTGCGCTGTGGTCTGCTGCTAAAGAGAGAACAAACGGTGCAAGAAGTAGATTAGCAGCTGTTTGCTTGACTTGCTGCAGCACAGTTCCAAGTAGGTGTGTGAATTGAAAACAGCCTTTGCCGTCCTCAAGGCCAAAGACTTTCGACCTGGTCTTTTATTTTGTCTACCGACTTTCTTTACCACCAGGCGATATGCACACGATGCAGATTTCTGTATGTGATACTAATGTGACTGGTTATCTTCCCTTTCAGCTATTTGTACAAGAATGAAATCCAATCAATTGACAGACAAGCATTTAAGGGGCTTGTCTCTCTTGAGCAACTGTAAGTGAACAACTTTTTCGTCACCTTTTCCACTGGCCTGTCTCTCTGTTCCCGCTAACCGCGAAACAGCTGCTCGCAACAACTCATGAAGAATAGAAAGCGCTCCATGGTCATGAGTTAGTTCATGCCGTGACTTTGCAGGCCTTTCACAAGTATCATGATAGCATTGCTCCTTTGCCTGTCAGTGCAGTTATTCCTCCCCGACGCGCGCCATTATCGACTTTCCCTTCTCCGCCATGCATGCCGTGTGTGCACCCACCCTTGTGTACCGCGCTGACCCCCTTTGACCCTTTTTGCATGACTCGCATGTCTTTTAGCCTCGAGGACAGATCTGCAGTTACACCGCCCCAACCCCCATGCTTGTAGCTTGATGTTTTTGCCGCTGATAGAGTCATCATACTGCTGAGCTAGAGCGTTGCTTTTGCTACTCTCGCTTTTGCTGTCGCTGTGTCCACATTTCTGAGAATCATTCAGTGTGTTCGAACATATTTGTTGTCTGTGTTAAAATGTGACTGCCAGTCAAGACACAACACATGTAAGATCTGTTTTTACTTCAAACAAAAATGCTCATCGGTGGATTTCTAATTTTAATAGTTCAATTGTGTGTATTGTGATATTAGTCATAAACAGATCTCTTGAACCATAACCCATAATCAACGTGGGCGATATAAACAATTTCCTCAGCAAACGGGGCTCACTCTAATCTGTGACTTCACTTAGCTGCATTAATGCAGAACAAATGTCTAATTCACTAAATCCTATTCCAACACCAGGCTCACTGCCCAGCAGATGCTTTGAATTTTGCGATAATATAGGGTTTTATTAGCAAGTGACAAGTTATGAACCAGCCTTCAGACTGAGAAATAGTTTGACTACATCTCACGCGGCAACATAAATATGCCAATACCTGACATTGCATGCTTCTTTTCGGGAATGAATTGATTTGAAGGCATATCCACTCACATTTGTACATAACCCACCAACAATGATTTCATTACAGCTAAGCATGACCCCGCATCTCAAATGTGAGCAAAATATTGACCAGAAATTGGAATGCGAAGCAGGTCGCGGCAATTAAAATCCACCCTTGCAAAAGATACACTGGCGTAAAGGCGTTTTAATGCAATTTAATGTCGATGGGCTGGCTGCTTGTACCAATAGTGGGATTAAATTATTTTCCTTTTTCCCTTTTAAGACATGTTACTTAGGACACATACTAAAGTAGTACTTTTTATATATAATGTAATTGCACAACACATGGTCATTTCAGTTATAGAAATGTTGACAAAATATTATTTTATTTTGTACATAGTGGGTTTTTTTGGGGGGAGGGGGCCTTCGAGACCTGCTGTGCCTCTTGCATCCATTTAAATGAGCAGCTCTTATTGATCAGTTGGATTTTATCTTTTCTTCATGATTATTGTTTTAGTCTCCACAGTTCAAGGGTATTTGGTGGACTTTTGTTTTTGTTTGTAGTACTTGATGTATTTGTCTGTTTGTCACTTCTATACTTCCTCATCTCCTCTCCCATATAATGTGAATATTATCTTTAAGATAAAACATGCCAAGCCGTCCATTCTTTCTTTTATTAACCTATAGCACGCTGAAGTGGCCTTGATTCTGAATTGCCAGAAATGACAGCTGCGCTTAACTTGCTTTGCATTTGTGAATAGTCAAACGGAGACCAATAATGCACTGTGCTTTGTCTGTAATTTGTTCTTCTTCAGGTACCTCCACTTCAACAACATTGACTCATTGGAACCAGAATCATTCAGTCACCTACCAAAGCTTGAACGATTGTAAGTCCTCTTTTGCCCATTGACGTGGTTTAATCCTATCCTCTAATTATCACTTTAATCAGCAGATCAATTGGACAACTGCTGAATTCTGCAGGACCTCAGAAGACCAAAAACCATAGATAGTCCCTTGTACTTTGTATTACTTGCTTTAGAATTCAGGGTATGAATTTTGGATTAAGTGCGCATTAGGAACGTGAACTATTTACCAGACAAATGACCGACATAATGTATGGTTGTTAAATAAATAAATACAATAGTTAATAATAATCATCATCTCCTATAAATATCCAAAAATCACCCAAAGTGAATTGTGTTCATGTTGAAGATAAAAAAGAAAAAAAAACACACACACCTGATGTCCCTTAGTCAAGCTCAATTAATAAAAAAACAAACAAACAAAAACAAGGAATGTAATTTTGAAAACTATGTTTGTGTACACTTGTAGATTTTTAAAAAATGGCACTCCCGGATTCAAAAATAGTGCAACCTGTGAAAATCTGTGGGATCAGCTCAGTGGCCGTGTCGAGGCTCGGAATTCTGCACCTTAGAATCTCAATGACCCTCGGGGTCATTGAGATTCTAGGGTGCCAAAGAAGAGTAGGATGCCATGCCTCAGCAGACAAGACTTTGACTTGTGACCAGCATGAGAAGTTGTTGTCTGAGGCTTGCCATGTCTTTAATGGCTGTGGTTTAGCGATATAAATAAAGATGTATTGTGTTGCATTGTATTAACTACTCAAGCGAGCAAATGCAAAGCATGATGAGAGAAGACCATCGATTTGAGTCACGGTTAGTATTTATCCATCCATCCATTTTCTGATCTGCTTATCCTCACAAGGGTTGTGGGCATGCTGGAGCCCATCCTAGCTGTCTTCGGGCAGTAGGCGTGGGACACCCTGAACTGGTTGCCTGCCACTCGCAGGCACACATAGACAAACAGTCATTCGTGCTCACAATCACACCTACGGACAATTTAGAGCACAGGTGTCAAAGTCAAGGCCCGGGGGCCAGATCTGGCCCACCACATCATTTTATGTGGCCCGTGAAAGCAAATCAAGCATGTCAAGTTCCATCATTTTTGCTAAAGTCTGAACCAAAATTTCAAATTGTCCTATGTAATCCACAATAACAGTCATTATTCTTGACTTCTGATTTTAAAACTAGTTATCCATCAATTTGTTGTGCACTGTGTATGTAATATGTGGAGGTCATTAAACATTTATATGGTTTCCCAAAATTCATAACGGCCCTCCAAGGCAAACCGTAACTACAATGTGGCTCACAAAAATGAGTTTGACACCCTTGATTTAGAGTGTTTCGTTAACCTGCCATGCATGTTTTTGGAATGTGGGAGGAAACCGGAGTACCCGGAGAAAATCCGCGCAGGCACAGGGAGAACATGTGAGCCACACAGGAAGACCGAAGCCTGAATCGAAACCTGCCCCTCTGCATTGTGAGGCCGACGTGCTAACCAGTCGCCCACCGTGCCGCAGTTCCTTCAAATTTAATTTGTCTTGACAGAGCTGTGAGCTGTGAAATGATCCAAGTGTTCTTTCGCTCTGCAGTATATTTGTTTAACAGCTGTCAGGAAATATTGTGAGGCCAATTTTTTTCGTGGCTTCCAAAAATATTCTCTTTGGTACAATCAGTCTGGGAAAAACGAAAGTAGCGGAACAGGAAGAGAGTTAAACTCCTGGATTAGGCTGATGACTGAGAACATATCCTTGCTCCATCAATTGAGCTGAACAAACCCCAACTTGAAGACTGTTTGACTGAACCAGCCAAGGTGTGATCATTCACGTCTCGCTTATTGGTGACGAATGCAGCCCGGGCTGCCAGAACTCGACAAGTGACCGTTGAGACTTCATACGTGCCTCACATGTATGTGCTTCAATTGTGCAAATGCGTTATTACTCGGCATCGAGCTTCCTTCCCCCGATCGGTTATGAGTGGATTGGTGAGGTGACGAAAGGACGGCGACAACGTTCGACAACGACCCGCCACCTTGAATGGGTGGCCTTGGCGGCGAGGAATGTTTGTCTGATGATTACACGGCATGTGCCCTGCGTTTCAGTCTTTTTTTTGTCAGATTTTTCTTTTCCCGCTCCGAAATATTTTTTTTCAGTTTCTTTCGACAGCCATTATTCCACCATCAAACCCAGGTACATTTAGTTCCTGTTAATATAAATTCCGAGTAATACAAAGTTCCTGTGGCCCAGGGCGGTTTGCATTTCCACCGCATCTCCTCATTCTGGGTAGGTACCCAAATGAGTCTGACTACGAATACTATGAGAGGTGTTGTGTTACTCACGACTGACACCTTATCACCCTTAATCGTCAGTGCAGTCAACAGAAAATACTTGACACAGTGAGATTTCAAGTTAGTGTATTATTGTATCTTAATTCAAGTCGAAAACACCTATCAATATACAATCAATCATTTTTTTTGAAATTACAACAGCATGAAGTACTTGGTGTCTCTCAATGTGTTTCAGGGCTTGACAGTGCACCCAGTATGCTCACAAATGCAGCCAAAGTTTTTCTGTGTGCTGGTAAAAAAATTCATCCGGTCGCACTGGCGCAAGTGCATGTTTTAGTGCTCCTCGCAGTACTTGTGGGGGGGAGGGGGTGAATGCAGTTCCAACTTTGTGGGTCTGTCAGACTGCACGCACAAGGCGCATCTGTGATGCACGTCATGTTAAATCGTTCTTGTGTAAATAAGATAAATAAGCATTCGAGTCTGAATGTGAACTTTGCCATGTCAAAGGCCATCTCACTGAACGATTGCAGCTCTTTTTGCTTTATAAATGACGCCGTCCCATTCATCTCGATCCCATTCACAGAGGCACTTACGACCCACTCTGCATTTCGGCATTCGAGACTGCGCGCTTGTCATCCAGCATTCCGTGTTGAATTATAAATACTGGTGGGCACACACTCAACCTTTGTGGTTCAAATGGGCAGTGTCATAACCGGAGCATGGCATTAAACTTTGAAACCTCTCGTGTTTGGCAAGACACGAGAAAGACAGAAAAATGTCCCTCATTGCATTAAGCGTTCATCGCTACAAATATCCAAACCGTGCGGTTTTTCTATCGATCTATAAAAGCAGACATATAAGAAGAATGATGAATGACAAAATCACTTTGCTATTTTACCTAATTACAATCGATTGTCCATCTCGTCACTTACTGTATGTTACAATACCTAAACAAATCACTAGCCTTCCGTCAGCCTTCCAGTTGACAGCAAGGGACTTGAAAGCAAGGGTTTTATTAAGCAATTAAAAATATGAACATTTTGTTTTTTTTATACAATCAACCATTTTTATTTCTTAAATTCACATTGTGCATAGCCGCAAACTGTATTCTCTTGTTGAGATACATTTTCAGCATATATAGGGTACCCAAAAAAATTATTCTATGCTCTATATATACTGTGTGTATATATATATATATATATATTTTTTTTTTTTTTTCTTTTTTAATCTGCTGCTTCATCTGTTATCTGTATATTTTTCTGCCAAATGTCGTAATCAGCATCAGCCTCAAATCCAAAGCCTTCTAAAAACAACACAAAACATTCTGACCAAAAGCTTTTCTAAGATGATGCATTTTCAAGCCTTTCTGAAAAGCATCCAATGTCTGCGGTGCCCTTCACAGGTGTCAGTCAAACTCTGGTCCTCGAGGGCTACCGTCCTGCATGTTTTCCATCTCTTCCTGTTGCAACACACCTGATTCAAAGGAACAGGATTGATATCAGGCTTCCGCAGAGTTTGTTGATAAGCTGATCATTTGAATCAGGGGTTTTGCAAAGGGGCAAGATGGAAAACATACGGGAAAACGGCACCACGAGGACCGGAGTTTGTCGTCTATGCTAGATGTTCAGGGACCGGTAGCAGTGGAGCAGAAGGCAAAATGTACAATAAAAAGTGTCACAGTCTAATATGAACTTGTGCAGTGACCAATGAGACCAAACCTTTTGTAAGTGTGCAGGTCAGTTATCACCTTTCCCTTTCAAACATGTGAATATTTCCAGATATTTCAGTCCTGTTGCATATCTTTCATTGACCCCATTTGTGGGCTGGTTGCTGCCAGGCGTATTCATACTCAGAACATCAATAACTATAAATTTTTCATGAAACAAAAAGGAAAGGATGGCATAATAAGGCAAATATTTCTGTGGTACACAGTGTGTGCGTCACATTGAAAAACCTCAAGTCTTAACTGTATTGGGAAAATCTCATAAATATCTTCAAAGGTCATGAGTCACATTTTTCAACCTCTGGGCTGTGTTATGAGTGATCCATCAGTCTCTAGCATTTATTTAGGGTTTAGACTCATAAATTTGCTTGTGTATCTCTCCTTCAGGTTTTTGCACAACAACAGAATCACCCAGCTGGTCCCGGGAACCTTCTCCAATCTCCAGGCCATGAAACGACTGTAAGTGGAAAAGCTCCATGTCAACTTCTAAAACAGCTGTGTGGGAATGCATGTCTGGATCCATGTCTACCTTACAAACCGTCTCGCCCAGTGAAAAGCTGGACTTGCTAATCAGTTACAGCACATGCCAACACAGTGTTCTTTCTGTTCTTTGGGAACAAGATGATTTCTATCGCAAGGCTCACAGCACACTCTTGGCACTGTTTGTCTGAGTTCTTTGTGTCAGCTGCAGAACTTTAATTTATTTTAGAATTTTAATCCTCTGTGTACTGACTAGCAGGGATTCAAAATTGGCATTATGTTTGCAACAAAGTATGTTTTGTTTTGAGGTTAATTTTTTTAATTTTTTTTTTTTTAGTTAATCTTAATGCCACATCACTTAAGTGGACAAATACGTTGGTGGACTATCAATCTTTTTTTTTTTTTTTTTTTGCTACATCTGTGCTTTTTGATGTAAGGCTTCTAAAAACTATGCAACTTATTGAATAGTTTGGCTTCCTTATCTCTTGTTACTTAGATTTTAAATATTCAACTATTGGCTGGTTAATATTGAAATTTCTCTTGAAACAATTGCAATGACTGTCACTATTGCAATTGTGCCTGAGTGATTGTGCACATTGTGTGTTAAGGCGACTGGATTCCAATTCGTTGAACTGTGACTGTGAGTTGCTGTGGCTGGCGGACCTTCTGAAGCAGTATGCGGAGTCAGGAAATGCCCAAGCTGCCGCCACGTGCGACTACCCGAGCCACCTGCAGGGAAGATCAGTGGCCACACTAACAGCCGAGGAGCTCAGTTGTGGTATGGTAGAGGAAAGCTACAACCATGCATGCCATTTCAAGAATGCCATTGAAACTCAGTAGGCACATTCACAATGAAAGTGTTCACATAGTGTCAAGGGGAGAGGTCGCCCACCTGACTGAAACCGAAATCTGCTTCTTGGATACTGCATTAGTAGAGTGGAGCTCAGTCGATTTTATTTTATTTTTTTACATTTTGTGAAGTCATAATGGTAAGCATATCATAAAACAAGGATGGTGCTACATCAATTGCATCAAACTACGTACAGTGTGTAGACATCAGGGTTAATTATGGCTCGCGCGTAGCAAGCATAAGAACAATAAACAGACAGCAATATAGGCATTCAATCCCCTTCAGGCTTTTTCCTATGCTAAGTCACCTGGTCTTACTCACTGCCACGCAGACATACACACAGGTGCATCCCCTTTTTTCGTGTCTGAGTTAGTCAAGCTCCGAGCTGCTTCACCCAGACGTTCAATTGTATATGTTCTCTCTTTGATTTTATTGCCTGCAATTGAAGTTTGTTATCACCATCAGTAGACATTGTTTCGAAATCTCTGCACCTCATTTGAACCCTCCTTTTTTCCTCAGTATATGACTACTTTTCTACATTTGGGTACCAGGAGAAAAAGTTTTATTTGATGGAAGTCATTCCACATGCCCGACCCGCTTAGCCCCCACCAACTGCCCTCCCCCAGCCCCCTTGCCCTGTAAAGGCACGACACCGCACACCAATCCAAGCAGCTGTCAAAACAGCTGCCCTCCTTGCAATGAAATGCCATCTTTCTTCACAGTCTAATTGATTATTCTGTATTTACTTAATTTATTTGAATATGATGCAGACCTGGCTCCTACAAACTGGATTCCCAGGCTATGTTGTCAAGCGACTCATCGTCATTTGTGTCGTTGAGTTTGATTTCTGGCAAGCCAACATGTCAAAACAGTCCAGGAAAGACGGTTGTGTATTGTTAGCGTTTCACCGGCTCTCAAGCCTCAGGCGAAGTGATACGTGTCACGTAAAGCAACACACAGATGTAGAGACATGCCATCATACCTACGCATACTTGCTATCCTCAAACCTTCCATTACAACGCTCTCTGCAGAAGTACCCAGGATCACCTCAGAGCCCCAGGATGTCGACGTTACATCAGGGAACACAGTCTACTTCACCTGCAGGGCTGAGGGAAACCCAAAACCGCAGATCATCTGGCTCCGTAACAAGTAAGCCTTTTAAGTCTGTGAGAATAATTACCAAACATTTTAAATGTGCAGCGATGCAGACAATCCAATGTTTAATTATGGTTTGTCCTGTGTTTCTGTCCTGTTCCAACAGCAACGCTCTTAACATGCGGGATGACAGTCGTCTGAACCTGCTAGAAGATGGGACACTGATGATTCAGGACACAAGGGAGACCGACCAAGGTGTCTACCAGTGCATGGCCAAAAATGTGGCGGGGGAGGTCAAGACCTCAGAGGTCACACTGCGATATTTCGGAGCCCCGTGTAAGTGAAGTTTTATAAATTCCTAGCTCATGCATTTGGGAAATATGAGCAAATGTTTCACTTGGATTTACACCTAAAATGTGAACGTCAAATTTTGGGACAAAAAAGCAATGACAATGAACGAGCTATTTTGTGTATACACAGGGGTATCAGTGATGATAAAACTAGGAGGAAAATTCTCAGAGCAATACCACAGAATGCCCCCCCCCCAAAAAAAAAAAACAAAACAAACAACAATAACAACTGGAATGCAAACCCAGAACGTGGGATGGGACCAATTTACTGTATTGGCAGTAACTCAACAGGTTCTCTTTATGTCAGCTGCTTCAGCAACAATGTAAGGCAATACATCAGTCACATCAAGTGACTTTGGACAAGATAACTTCATTGTATTGTATCTTGTCCAGTATTGTGAGTTCTCCTCATGGGTTAAAGATAGTTTAATTTTCATGAAAATTGACTTTTTTCACGATTGAGGCAAAATCGGTTCTATTATCTGAAGTCGACTGTGTTCATTATATATACCTATGAAACGATGACGCTGCGCATTTCATTCAAATTTCATGATAATAAACAATCACAAAAAATATTTTATTGAGACAATTGCAACAAGGGGGTTTGAATTGAAGTTTGCCAGGAAAATCAGTGAAACATTAGAAACAAAACAAGCCATTACATTGTTGATGTATTCACCTACGACAAATTTCACTTTCACGCGGTAGTTAGGCAGGAGAATTTATTGCATCCTGCAAAGTCAGAGTGCACTGTGTCCCTCCCACACAGTGCAAAAGACTGAGATTACCTCCGCATTTTAGCAGGTCAAAACGCTTGGATATCTCACTTAGCTGAGAGACAAGCAGAGCATAAGAAAAAAAAATCCCTCTCAATACACACACACACACACACACACACGCACACACACGCAAACACAAACACTCTCCTGCAAACACAAAGTTTGTTTGTGACATTCGCTAACAACTTGCAACTATGTCAATGGTTTTTGCCACGGCTGTGTTTTGAAAACCACCCAGTCATTACTGGCTTGGTAGGTGGCCCTGTGAACATGATGTGCATTTCCTGTCTTTGAGTGATTGTAAACACTAGGCCCCTTGCTGTGCACAGTTTTGCTGAGTCATCACTGTAATCATTGGCCAAGTATGGACAGAGGGACCACAATCTGTGATACAGATGGGAAGTTGCGTTTGACATTATCAAAGTGACTTTATAAACAGAGAGGTGGTCTTTGTACATGACTACTCAGTTTATCAGCAATGATTAAACAGTATTTCCCAGCACCAGGAATAATTTATAATGGAAAAAAAAATAGGTTTTTAAATTTAAGGTTGCTGACCTTGAATCTCTCTGACTGGCACACTGTAAATCAATTCTTCAGGATAGTAACGGAGTCAAGCCAGATGATTATCATTCTGATCAACTGTAGTTCCTTTCTGTTCGCCTCTCCCAATTCAGCACGGCCAAGTTTTGTCATCCAGCCCCAAAACACAGAGGTACTGGTGGGTGAGAGTGTGACTTTGGAGTGCAGCGCCACAGGCCAGCCACAACCCCGGATCTCCTGGACAAAAGCAGATCGGACACCACTGCCCAGTGACACGCGCATCAACATCACTCCCTCCGGAGGGCTTTACATTCAGAATGTGGTGCAGACTGATGGAGGGCAGTACACTTGTTTTGCCTCCAATAATGTTGATACAATTCACGCCACAGCTTATATTATTGTCCAAGGTACGTTAACAATATCACCCCGAGCCTGAAACACCAAACTCTTTTGCATTCTGCATGTTCTTCTTCCAATGGAGAAGTATTCCATTTAGAATTAAACAGCTGCTCTGCTTTCCTTAATATCTATATTCTTGTGACATGATTGAATATATGATATTACATGACATCATATTCTTCTGTCAGAATATTCTGAACTCCTTCGTGGATGTAGTTTAACCTACCATAGCTCATGTCATTCCATGTAGTTAACAGACAGAACATTTTCGACCAAAAATGCATTTTCAGTTTTCGTCTGAAAGACTTGGAAAAAAAACGGCCGAAACAGAATGTCGTGATAATGCAAGTAAAAACCTTAAAGGCAAGCACACTTGCCTCCTGCCGCATTTACCAGTGTGGAACCCTGGCTTCATTATATATTGATTATCTTGTTTGTGAATTATCCTACACTCTCTCTGTGTTAAAACTACCCATCACGTAATATTAACTGATTTGTGACTTGAATACACATTCTATATCTAATATACATATTATATTTATCTCGGGTCCCCCAGCAATCCCCCAGTTCACGGTCACACCACAGGATCAGTCGGTCCTTGACGGCCACACTGTGGACTTCCCGTGCGAGGCGACGGGATATCCCCAGCCAGTTATCGCCTGGACTCGTGGAGGAAGCCCATTACCTCTGGACCGGCGGCACTCAGTCCTGTCTTCGGGCACTCTTCGAATCACTCGGGTGGCAGCACACGACGAGGGCCAGTACGAGTGCCAGGCCGTCAACCCAGTTGGGACTGTCCGCACCGCCGTGCAGCTCAGCATCCAACAGAGAGGTGAGTGTATAGGATGAAGCTTTAAGTTAAGGTTGGTGGAATAAATTGCGTCAGTGTTTTACTAATGTGAGATGACAGAATCATGTTTACTGCTGCACTCTTCATCATGTTAGTTTTCCGCAGGCTGTTAGTGTGGCAAACACTGCATGTTTGTCTAAGAGGAGTTGAGGCATGCAAGGTGGCAAAATGTCAACATGGTAAAACTGACATACTCTTCTGAGCTAATTAAGGTTAAGTCTGTGCCTTTGTATATGTGTGTGTTGCTAATTGCGACTGCACTGTTCCAAAGTATTTACTCGTTGAAAGAAATGCTGCCATTTCCTCTTCTTGTAATTCATTCTGTTGTGTGTTTAAAGGCGAAATTGAGGATGATTGTGTGTCACATGCCTTCTTTTATTGGGTGTATGTTAGCATGTGCGTACCGGTATGTGTTGGTGGGATGAACCAGTGTTGAAATTGCAGAGAGGGAAGCATGTCAGTCCGTAATCCTGAGAAGACGGCAATTTTCCATTGGCTGTTAACATGGCTCAAAGTATATGTTGTTAAATGGTTCCACTTTTAAAATTAGCACAATGCCACACAATCATGGTGATCGAGTGTGATGGATGTGGTATGCGTCGAATGATGTGCTTCGTGCATTATAATCTAATGTTTAGGAGATGAACTCAGGAATTAATAAAATGTGACTGTTTGACTATGAACATTTAGTGAATAATTCATTATTAGTAGTACTTGCAAAGCAATGTACCAGTACATGTCCTGCATATTAATTACCATATTTTCCACACTATAAGGCGCACCTAAAAGCACTCAATTTTCTCAAAAGCTGACAGTGCGCTTTATAATCCAATGTGCCTTGTATATGGATCAATAATCTGATTTCTTGGATGTAATATTTTGAATGTTCCGTAAAGCACTTTGTTCCGGCTGCACCGGCTGTGAAAGCGTGATATCAATAAAGCTGTATTGTATTCCCTTTAGCATCGCTCCATCAACCGCAGCCACTGTTGTAGCTTCTATTCTATGCGGCTTGTCATGCGGTGCGCCCTTTATATGAAAACAGTTTGAAAATAGGCCATTCATTCGACACCGAAGCGCCTTATAGTGTGGAAAATACGGTATGCTATTATTGCAGTACTTGTAGCATACTGTGCTGCATTCATCCTGCATTGAGTGGATTGTAAATTGCTCTGAACAGTGGGGTTTTAAGGAAGCTCATCTCTGATTTATAGACAATTATTAGTCACGACCACAAATTATTTGTGGGAGGTTAGGATTTTCCCTTGCCAGGTGGCTCTCAGTTGCAGCATGGGAACGCTGCAGGAATTTGAATGCTGTGTGTGGGGGAGGGCAAATAGTTGCAGCCCACCAAACATCTTGACTTTCTGAGTGTCATCTCAGCTCCCAGACAGTATAACATGATGACTCATTCTGTATCAAATCAGTACTTAATTTGTGTGTATGATAGAGATGTAGTCCCAGGGCACCGCATGCTCAATACTCAAATGAAAAACAGCTGTTTTACCAACATGTCATATTCAAATGTTCACTTGCTTGCAACCGCATTTGTGTGAATTGCATATCTGTTATAGTTTCAGTTGGGTTGTTGTTCCCACAATGGTTTCAACATCAACTGTTCGAAAGCAAACCAAAAAAATAAAAACAACAAAGCAGTTTGGTTATTTTTGACAAGCAAAGGCTAAAGCAAACATTTTTGTTTTTTTTAGGAAACAAATATTACTGGAGCTCTACAGTAAATACCAAATTTCCTTAGTTTTTGCATTATCGTGAATACACTGATCCACAAGACTGGAAGAGATTTATTACAGGGATCAGTTGGGTTTTTTTATATATGATCATGTATATTTACAAATAGATTTTTTACAAACCAATGCTTGGCTGTTTTCTGCTTCTTCTCTATGAGGTATTAAACTTGTTACAAAGCTGCACTACCGTGCAAAGCGTTCTGGGCTAAAACTAGATTGATTTGTTGCCTTTGCGATGCTGTAGTGCTCGTGCGACTAGAATTAGACCCAAAATTGTACTGTTTGTTAGTGTAATAAATAAATAAATACCTGTATCCAGAACTTTATCCAGATCCTGACCAAATGTAATGCTACCAGTCTGCAAAATTATGTTCAGTTAAGAAAAGTGGAAAAATTATCATTTATCCAGATACCCACCAAAATTTCTTTCTTGGGCGTTTATCCAGATCTGCACCAAAATTTTTTCCTTGGGTATTGGCTCAACCGCTGTGTCAAAATTGGTTAATAGCTCTTTTGTAATCTTTCGTAAAACACAGAGACATTAACTAAACACTGACTGAAATATTTCATGTTTGTCTGCCCCTTTTGAAAGTGGAGGGAAATTGTTCAGCGTCTTCTGTGAGCATAAGCAGGACAGCAGACTTTGAGTTTCTTGCCTACAATTATTGATTACAAAATGCACTTTACCTATACTGTACTGGCCTATAATCATTAACACATGCGCATGTGTTTGTGTATGTTTGAACTCATTCAGTAACGCCTGTTTTCACAAATGCTCCAAGGGATGTGACGGTGGAGTCTGGTCAGGACATCCAGATTCCCTGCAGTGCTCAAGGCCAGCCACAACCTGTACTTACCTGGAACAAGGTTAGATGCTAAGACGACATTTTTCTGAGTCAGGATCAGAAGGTGAAAACCGTGTTAATCTTCAGGGATGTAAGATCATAGTCCCTGAAGAGAATTGGGTTCAACTACTGCATTGGGCATCATTTTTTTTCTACAAGTTAAATGTAAAATGCAAGATGACTTGTCTTTTCAGTGATCAATAATCATTAGCATTTTACTAAATTAGTGGTTGGCAAGGTCAAGAGAAATATAATCTCTGCCTATAAAATCAATCAGAAATGTTCCGAAAATCCATCCTCCCCCCTAGTCCCTGAAGAGAATTGGGTTCAACTACTGCATTGGGCATCATTTTTTTTCTACAAGTTAAATGTAAAATGCAAGATGACTTGTCTTTTCAGTGATCAATAATCATTAGCATTTTACTAAATTAGTGGTTGGCAAGGTCAAGAGAAATATAATCTCTGCCTATAAAATCAATCAGAAATGTTCCGAAAATCCATCCTCCCCCCCCCACCCCCCCCCCCCTTACACAGCCGCCACTCCTTACACGAAAGGAAG
>NW_017804846.1:614827-618306 GCF_001891065.2 Hippocampus comes
ACACCACATCACAAACACATACAGGCGCAGTGAAATCGCGTTGATCACACAGTCAACTCGTGTGCGGTGACTTTTATAGTTAAACTATTTTTCGGTACCGTGAAAATGACGCCACGGAAATGAAACGCTACCGCTAACGATTGTTCCTGTGAAATCCTCAGGCTTGCCGTAGTTTTTTTTTTTTGTTTGTTTGTTTTGACTGAGAAATTTCCTTGCGTCCCAAAAACGCACATTGTTTGGAACTGTGCGTCCTGTGGGTTAATTTTGCGTCTCGGACGCGGGACGCGGAGGTAACGAGATGGCTGATCTCTAAACATTCTCTGAGTACTACTATTATTACCACTCCCACTAATACTACATTAATTAGTTTAATACCTTCAACTTCACAATAATAATAAAAAATAATTAAATCAACCATGATTTTAAACTATGTATTATCAATATTCATTATTCCAAACATGAGAAAGCATTCACCAAAAACATAACTGGAATCGAGCAAAAGGACTCCAAATCCCAACGGCCAAACCCGGAAGTGAAGTGCCGGCATTATTGACTCCAGCTGTAACGCAAATTACTTGGTTCAAACAAACATTATAGTGCCACCGCACAAACGTGACGACTGTGCAAAAATAACTACATAAAAGACACCACTGTTACAGAAAGACTTTACACGCTATTTAAACTGCCGATCGCGAACGGAACAAACCGTGATTGAAACTAACTGTGAGGCCGCTCTTTATTCGTTTCGCTAACTGTCGCCTGTCAGTGGCAGACCCGCCCCTTTTAAAGCGCCAGCTTAATCCATCAATATGCGTTTAGCTGGATGGAATTTATTTGTTTCATTCGTGGTTTTTGCGATCCTCTGTCCCACTTAATACCTGTGGACATCGAGGCTCTAATCCCTCATTGTGTCCGAGGACCGGCAACCCGAGGCCAAGGCCAAGGACTTGACTCCCAAGGCCGAGGCCAAGGCCAAGGAATTGACTCTCAAGGCCAAGGCCAAGGACCAAGGACCGACCTTCGGTCCTCGAGCCGGTCCTCGAGGCCAAGGACCGGCTCGAGGAACACATCCCTGTGTACTATATGATACGATACAGGTTTTATATGTAAAAGTTGGAACCCAGAATAACAATTGCCAGTGAACCACATATTTCAAAATTCAGTCAAGTTTGTTTAAGCAACAGATATGAGTAGTTAATCGGTGTGTCTCCGTGTAACATTTTTGTTAAGCTATCAACTAAAGGGGACATATGATGCTTTTTTTCCCCTCAATTTAAAACAGTTCACATACATGTCTCTCTGACATGCATTTGACAAAATAACCCAAGAAACATGAATTGTATTACACTTTGCACGTCCTCGATTTTCTTATCTTACTGAAATAGCATAAGGCAATCTGTTATATGCTCGTGAGTCAGCACTCAACCCGTCTGGGCCAGTGGTGAATAGGAATTTCCTTAGCATGACAACAAAATGGAGAGCTAGCTATGGCTCATCTTTGAACCCTGAATCTAAAAAAGTGACTGCAAGACACGTACGCACGCACACACACACACACACACACACTCTTCTGTTTTTTTTTTTTTTCTTAACCAAAGGTCCATTTTCCATATGTAAATTACTTCTACATGATAGCTCCCAAGATCGTGACCTTGCCCTGTGTTCGACCTCCCCAACTCTCAGGATGGCGTGCAGGTGACAGAGAGTGGCAAATTCCACATCAGCCCTGATGGGTATTTAGAAGTCAAGGATGTGGGTACTGCTGATGCTGGCCGCTACGAATGTGTCGCCCGCAATCCTATTGGCTATGAGGTCGCTAGCATGGTGCTAACTGTCACAGGTAAGCGGATGGTGAGTTTTTGTTTTTTTGGGAACTGGAGCTAAATGGAAATATTATTTTTCATTCATCTTTACACTTCTGCTATGACAATAGTAAATGAAAGATACTGTATTACAGTGGTGCATTGATGAAGTTCATCCCTGCGGTTCAAACTGAAGCAGAAAATACTTTTTCTTTGTCGGGCAGTGCTTATTCCTGTCTTGTTATTGTAGAGTCCACAGAGTGAGACGCCCAAGTGGGAATGTGTTAGTCACACTCATGCAGTGATATCAGATGGCTGTCAGCTCTTCTCTTTTTACTGGGATATCTCAGCACTCTGCTGATGTCTCATAAACTGTTCAAAAGTGTTCTGCTTTTGTGATTATCTGATCATATGTGGAGCAATAGGGTCACAATGAAAAAAGACTGATACAGTGATCCCTCGCTATTTCGCGGTTCGTTTATCGCGGCTTCAGTGCATCACGGATTTTTTCAAACAATTTTTTTTTTTTTTTTTAATATACATGGAGTACAGTACTGTATATGTTGCTCTATGTGACTCGCTGTTGTTTTACAGCTTCTCGCGGACCGTTTGAGGACTTTTTGTGGACTTAAATTTTTATTTATTTATTTATTTTATTACCTGTACAGTAATCCCTCGTTTATCGCGGTTAATGGGGACCAAAACCACCCGTGATAAACGAAAATCCGCGAAGTAGCGTCCAATTAACATAAACAGGTCAAAACTCTGCACTCCATATACAGTACTGTACTGAACTTTTTAAAAAAAAATTTTTATATGTTTGAAAAAATCCGCGATACACTGAACCCGCGATAAACGAACCGCGAAGTAGCGAGGGATCACTGTATATGTTAATTGGTCGCTACTTCGCGGATTTGCGTTTATCACGGGTGGTTTTGGTACCCATTAACAGCGATAACAGGGTTCGTACGGGTCCTTAAAGTTCATAAAAATCAATAAAAAAAGAAGTTGTAAAATTATGTTCTTAATTGTCCATAATTTTCAGGGAAATCTTCTAAAATCCATAAAAATTAACCTGTGGTGTTCATTTCATTTATGTTCCAATTCATAGTTTTGTCGGAAAATGCAGGACCTGGTACCCGCTCTGCTTTTTGCGCCGTCTCCAATTAGTTCCGACGATGATCACGTGATCACTTCGGGTCATTCCGGGTAAACAACAATAGATTGACGCCATCCTGGGGCAGTGAATGGATGGCTTGGTTGCCGGCTCGGCAAACAATTACCGTATTTTCTGGAAAAATCTATTCATCGAATTTATCGATCTCAACAAGTGACAGACAAATATGTAGCGACGCCACTCGAGCGAAGCGCGCCTCAGCAGTCGATAGTCCGCTGCTCTCTGCTGTGTGTGCGTCAGCTAAGCTTAGTTGTTCTCTCGGCTAGGCTAGCTTTTTGTTGTCGTAGATCAACGTGTATTTGATTTGTGACGTCAGTTGCTTGGTTGAAACCAAAAGACGTGCGCGTGCGTACATGTTCGGGCGGACGCACACACAGCAGAGAGCAGCGGACTTTCGACTGCTGAGGCGCGCTTCGCTCAAGTGGCGTCACTACAAATATTCCGGGACAATGCTATTTTCAAGTGGCGTGGCTGGAGAAGGCGGAGGTCCGTGTTTTGGG
>NW_017804846.1:618436-663466 GCF_001891065.2 Hippocampus comes
CCAAGAACTTGCAAAAGAGATTGAGGAGAAAACTAAGTCACTGTCTGCTATTCCCTAATTGCCATATCAGTTTCATATTTGTAATTATAAAACATGTCTGATCATTGAAGGTGATATGAGGGAAAATAATAGGGTTGGACCATTTGGGATTTAGACTTCTGACATGCATTTCAGCTGTTCAGGTATACTGGATACTGCTAAGATGGGCAATCAGTACTACTGTTAGTGAAACCAGATTTTTCTAAACCCTGTCCAGGTGACCCATATGACCATTAGCTCTGTTCTTAGTGTTGTGTTTATTCGAAAATAAATTGAAGTTTTATATTTTCTCAATTTAAATTTTTCTTTGTGTGTTTTATTTGAGAATTAATTTAAAAGTTTTTTTCATTTTCCTACCTGTAATACAGGTAGGAAAGTGAAAATTTGACATAAGTATGTCAAATAAAGGGTTAAGTGATTGCCCCTAAAAATAAAGATGTCTCCTTCCTTTGGCAGCAATGATTTGACCAGCTCAGTGATATGTGGCTTTCTGTTCAGCCCATGTATTGCTGAGCGGGCATTAAATCCACCGTGAATCCCCCGCTGAATGGAGAAAAGGTCCTTAAAAATTGCCAAATTGGTCCTCAAAAGTCATTAAAAGGTCCATAAATAAAAAGCAAGTGGAAGAGTGGAAACCCTGGATAAACAAGGGATTACTGTACTCTAAAAAGTCAGAAGGGAATGTCAGAATAAAGTCTTTATGCTACAATATTTTTTTTTACTAAATTATAAAACTATTTTCAGTATTACCCTTACAGCACTTAAGACAAGAGAAATTGAGTTAAAAAGCCCTCAAGGAGGAGAAATTGATTACATCCCAAGCATGGCCTAGCAAATTAAATTACTTGCTGAAC
Source organism: Hippocampus comes (assembly GCF_001891065.2). NCBI lineage: Eukaryota > Metazoa > Chordata > Actinopteri > Syngnathiformes > Syngnathidae > Hippocampus > Hippocampus comes. The sequence goes on from NW_017804846.1 coordinate 619,330, forward strand.
CAGTGATGAAGCTGATGTAAAGCCATCTGTAATATACTTGAAAATATTTGATTTTGAAGCAACAGCCAATTCAAATAAGGGTAATGTGCCGGGAGAGTCGCAACATGGTTATACTTATGCACTATCATTTCATTTTATCAAATTCAACTTGTAAACATGATTCTGCACTGTTCTAGAGAGCGAAAAATAAATTCCCTCTCTTTCAGAGCCAGTTCTTTATGCATTACTCTATCAATATGACTAACACTCTTCTCTTCTTACATTAGCCAACAAAGTATCAAGCCAAGGGGAGCAGCTAAAGAGATAAAATGAAACCATTAGAAAACGGATAGCAATCGAGTCATTCTGAAACTTGTCTATTAGCATGTGTGAGATTTTATTTTATTTTTTTGTATATTTGGGGACATTGCCATGTTGCATGTAGTATTGGCCTTGTTTGCATTCAAGTGTGTGCTTCTGAACGACAACCCCTGTCTTCTTGTCTTGCAGTTCCAGCAGTGAGCAGAGAGGGCGACACCTTTGTGAGCTCGTCCATAGAGCAAGCGATTCGTAATGTGGACAGCGCAATTGAGTCTACAAGGAGACGTTTGTTTGATGGGTAAGCTGTGACTTATGCAGATTGTACTTTACTGGCCACAACATTAATTACAAGATCGAGTAAATTTGCTCCACGTGAAATTACTTCATCAATTTCCTAATTATGTGGTTGTACAGAGTTGCCGCACATCCTTAAAAAGTCATGTCTGTCTGACTTTTGTTATAATTGATAGGTTGATTTTGGATTACTGATCCATGCAAACGTCTTTTTCTACAAAAAAAAAATAAAAAAATCACAAAGTTGGACATCACAAAGATTAATTGCTTTCTTGGCCAGTTTGCTGCACATTTATTTTGATCATCTTGACAATTTTTTGATTGCCTCGCTCACACTATCGCCAGCGAGCACTTTCTCATAAATCAGTCTGATAATCTATGACGAGTGTTCCCAACACTCTTTCCTTTTCCTTGAGAGACATTTTGACTCTTTAGTTTTGTGCTTTGTTTACTTGTGTAAGTTCAACACGTCAACATGGGACCTACTTCCACATTCACTCAACTACAACTGAATGCACGTATGGGTGGAACTTCCACCCCGCGGCATGAATTTGACTATTTTGGCGTGATTTCGTAGAGCCAATGATGTTTATGCAGCCCGAGAAAAAACACAACAAAGATCATCCGCTTGTCCATGCCACGGTATACCAAAAATACAATGTAAACAAAGATCATTTTTCTGCAAAAATTTCGTGCGTAACGCAAATTGCGAATGAATAATCGTTCGTAACCCGAGGTGCCATTGTAAATAAAAGGCTTACGACATTCTTTGCCCTTCAACAATTCATACTGGTGGCCCGAATTACCGGCATGTGGTATGGCAATGGTTGTATATCAACATCCCAGCAAATTAATTACATCTCCTGATTTTCGTCCTAGAATGTTTTGGCCCACAAGACCTTGCTGCAGACTTCTTTAGAGATGCGCTGAGTTTAATCATAATCAAGGTTACCAATTTTCTCATCTTGGCCGGAGTTTATTGGTTGTAGAATAGATAAAGAACTGATCTTCGTCACTGTTGGCAAGTTCTGTATAGTTCTTAAGTGTTTCCATCCTGTTTAAAAATGCGGTAAGCAGTTGTGTTGATCTTGGCATGTGCACACGGCGCTGCACTTGGCTTACACATGCATGCATGATGCGTTGAACAAGAACAAACACATAAACAAAGAACACAAATGCACACAATTTGAACCGCCAACCCAAAAAAAATCAGACAAGGGGATTTCCAGCCGTAGTCTTAAATGGCAATCGCAGGCTGCCGGCAAAAATGATCAGATGAACTAAAAAACAGTAATATACTGATCCAGCAAAACTGCTGGTGCATTCATTACTAGGATAGCATAGTACACTGATTGTGTTCCTCTCAATGCCATACAGATCTGAGAGCAATTTCTTGACTATTACAGGACACTTGTATCCAGGTGTCAAAACTGTCATTTGACTGAAAATCATAAAGCTCTGTGACACATTACGATGAGTTGTAAAAATATAAAGTTGTAAACACGAATTCCATTGAATCGAAGCAACGGGATGACTCTTGTTTGTCGAAGACGTCTGTCCAAGAAACTTCTCAAAGAGTCAATATGCGCAAATCAGTCTCCCTTGTGGCTTTATTTCATTTCTTTGTTACACTACTTGTGCATTGTATGGTATATATTTATTTCTGCGTGACCAAGCGTAAAATAAAAATATAGGTTGTACTGTAATGTGTTGCTACCAAATGTGCGTCTCAGTACTTAACATGTCAAATGAGGTATTCATGTTGGCTTTGGCATCAGTCCATAATATGACATCACTGTGCTTGGAGTAAAAGGAATTTTGTTTGCTATATAGCTCTCTCTTAGGCAGAGTTGAAATGGTATACTGAATATGTTCACACTTTGCCACACCCTCATGTCCAACTTTGGAAGTGATGTATTACCTGCAAGATCTACAGAAGCATTTACTGTACAAGGCTTTCATCGTCCATGTACATCTACAGTCTAATGCTTCTCAGGGTGATTGTTCAACTCTTAACTATTGTCATTTTCTGGGTCCTCTTCCACTCAAGTCTGAACCTAGTTTTGAAATATTTGGATAATTACTGTTTTCTTCATTCCACTCCTGTTTTCTGCCTCTCCAACATCTCCCTATCACTGCAGTCAGCCTCGTACCCCGGGAGAGCTACTTACGCTTTTCCGTTACCCACGTGACCCGTACACTGTGGAGCAGGCTCGTGCCGGCGAGATCTTTGAGCAGACTCTGCTTCTCATCCAGAACCATGTCAACCAGGGTCTCATGGTCGATACCAACGGCACTGGTGAGGCTGATTAGCATATCAATCAACTGTTCTGATTCTAAATCTAGGGTACATATTTCATAATTGATCCATACATCCATTTTACTGCTTATCCTGGTTCAGGTTACTGGGAAGCTGCGGCCTATCCGATCTGACTTAGATTGACAGGCGAGTTACACCCTAAACTGGTCACCGATGACAGGACTGGCACTGCATGGATAGACGCGCTAGCTTGTAAACCTAAAGGCCATTTCGAGGCGTCATTTAAAAAAAAAAACTAAAAAATATGCAAGCACCCTGACCCAAAGCACGATTCAAAACCTCGCAAGCATTCATGTGAAGGAATGGCTCTCTTTCCCGAATCATTGCCAAGCAACACAATGGTACAAGGGATGGCCGATCTAATGGTTCCTTGTGAAATATTCCTACTGTGCCCATGTAGTAAGTCTCCCAGTAATTCAACCAAAAACACATCTCCCAGTGTCAATGAGAAGAGCGTTTCAATGTGGATAAGTTATGAATCTAAGCACTGTCTTCTCTTAAGCAAGGCCAGAGGATCGAATGATTGACTTGGTATTGAGCGACTTGCTCAACCATCAATCACTGCTGGAGAACAGGGCGCATATTTTGTGTTTTGTCTTGAATGAGTCATCTGTCAAAAAACGCAAACCAGCCATTTGTAAAATTGGATGCAGAGGCCTAGTAAAGGTCCAACGAATGTACAGTGCAGGTCCAAGACGTGTTTCCCTTTTAAAGAAGAGGGTGTTTGAAGAAAAGACACTGACAGATGAATGACTCATCCAGACGTTCTTGAGTTTGGCCACGCAAACTCATGTGTGATTACTCGAGAAATTGAGTTACAAAGAATCCCGGTTTTATTTTCACAATTGTCAATCACTTTGTTTGAATTGCAATCCCAAACGCAGTCTGTCCACATACTGGATATCCTCTATGCTCCTACAGAGTTTCGCTACAATGACCTGGTGTCCCCACACTTTCTGGACGTGATCGCCAACCTTTCGGGCTGCACAGCCCACCGCCGCATCAACAACTGTTCCGACATTTGCTTCCACCAGAAGTACCGCACTCATGATGGAACTTGCAACAACCTGCAGCACGCCATGTGGGGCGCCTCGCTTACCCCTTTTGAACGACTCTTGAAGTCAGTCTATGATAATGGTTTTAATCTGCCAAGGGGAGCCACTGAGCTGGCACACAACAACTACAGGCTGCCTCTGCCGAGGCTGGTGTCGACCACAATGATTGGAACGGAGTCCATCACTCCGGATGATCACTACACCCACATGCTCATGCAGTGGGGTCAGTTTCTCGATCACGACTTGGACTCAACTGTGGCGGCCCTCAGCCAGTCGCGGTTCTCTGACGGACAGCTGTGCACTCAGGTCTGCACCAATGACCCGCCGTGCTTCCCCATCCAGTTCCCTCCCAACGATCCACGACAGCTGAGAAGCGGTGCCCGTTGCATGTTCTTTGTGCGCTCCAGCCCGGTGTGCGGCAGTGGGATGACATCTCTACTCATGAACAGCGTGTACCCAAGAGAGCAAATTAACCAGCTCACAGCCTACATTGACGCCTCAAATGTCTACGGTAGTTCGCGCCATGAATCTGAGGAGATCCGCGACTTGGCCAGCCAACGGGGTTTGCTCCGGCAGGGAATTATCCAGCGTACAGGCAAGCCACTGCTGCCTTTCGCCACAGGACCGCCCACTGAGTGTATGAGGGATGAGAATGAGAGTCCGATTCCTTGCTTTTTGGCTGGAGACCACCGTGCCAACGAACAACTGGGACTGACCGCCATGCACACTGTGTGGTTCAGGGAACACAACCGCATAGCCACAGAGTTACTCAGGCTGAACCCCCACTGGGATGGGGACACCATCTACCACGAGGCCAGGAAGATAGTGGGAGCCCAGATGCAACACATCACATATAGTCACTGGTTGCCAAAGGTAACAATTCCTTTCCGATGCCATTCTACACTTGTGTCTTGACTCGTTTCGCTTGAAAACTGAAAGGTAACAGCTGGTACCGTTGATACGGATGATCAGAACTCTTTTCTGTTTCCTAGATCCTAGGCGAGGCAGGCATGAAGATGATGGGGCCGTATACAGGTTATGACCCCAATATTAACGCGGGCATCCTCAATGCTTTCGCCACCGCGGCATTCCGCTTTGGGCACACCCTCATTAACCCGATACTCTACAGGTTAGATGAAGACTTCCAGCCCATCCAGCAGGGTCACATCTCTCTGCATCGGGCCTTCTTCTCGCCCTTTCGCATCGTGAACGAGGGTGGCATTGACCCGCTCCTCCGCGGGCTCTTTGGCGTGGCGGGTAAAATGCGGGTCTCCTCGCAGCTACTCAATACAGAGTTGACTGAGAGGTTATTTTCTATGGTCCACGCTGTGGCCTTGGACCTGGCAGCCATGAACATACAGCGAGGAAGAGATCATGGCATACCGCCATATAACGATTACAGGACCTATTGTAACCTAACGTCGGCTCGGAACTTTGAGGATTTGAGGAACGAGATTAAGAATCCTGATGTCAGAGAGAAGCTTCGGAGGTGATTCTCGAGCTACAATCAGCTCTTGCTCAATTTTGAATGAGTCACTGGAACTGAGTACTTTGTGGATTGAAGTCACCCAAACCATATATACTGTGTGATAGGCTTTACGGCACTCCTCTGAACATCGACTTGTTCCCTGCCCTGATGGCCGAAGACCTGGTTCCTGGCAGTCGACTCGGGCCCACCCTCATGTGTCTGCTGGCTTCGCAGTTCAAACGCCTGCGGGATGGAGACAGGTACTGTTAACAAAGCTTTATTTCTGTATCTGTACTTCATGAAACACAATAGTAAAAAAAAAATAGTAATGTTACTACCCTAACATACTAGTGCAACCGATCCATGAAAGAAGCCTGGAACAACATGGGTCAGATGTGGAACATTAACATGTAAACGTCGGAAATCAAATGCGGACCGAACTGAACTGAATTTTACTGCTTGGTTGGTTATTTCTGAATCTGGCAAATCCACCGATGTATTGTGCAGGTTCTGGTATGAAAACCCAGGAACGTTCACGCCAGCCCAACTGACTCAGCTGAAGCAGGCCTCTCTTTCTCGGGTGCTGTGCGATAACGGAGATAACATCACACGTGTGCAGCGCGATGCCTTTCGGGTGGCTGAGGTGCCACATGGCTACGGCAGCTGCGACAACATCCCACAGATCGACCTGCGGATGTGGCAAGACTGCTGTGAAGGTAAGAATCCTCATCACACCTATATTCTCTTTCGTATTTATTGACCCAAATGCATTGTCAAAATAATATTGATTTCATTTGTAGCGTGCAACCCAGAAAACGATCATATCTGTAGTGTTTTCTTTCTTGCCTTTTATTTTAGCATCAGCACACAACAGGAAGTCATGTTTTTCGATATACAGTCAGATATACAGTAGTCTTAAACAAAATGTTGTCTGGTACATGAAAGGGCTATCCACCTTATTCTTGAGGGCTCCTCAGAAAAACAATTATAGGCACAACTTCCTGGAATACACCGGAAGTCGCGGTAAGCCATTGGGCTTTCGTTTCCCAGACCGGTTTATTTGAAAGGTTTTTTTGCCGGTCATAAGCCCATGTCGAATTTTTAAAATGTCTTGCACGGCTTGGGAGTTTGTTGGCAAACAACCAGAAGTCGTGTCTGTGGCTTCAAGAGCTATGTTTTAAACATTCATCCTCCCCGGCTGAGGAGAGACTGTTGATGTGATCATTGGCACAGTCCCCAGCAGGATTGAGAATTACAGAAGGATTAGTCTGAAAATGTTCATGTGAAAAAGACGACCAAAACTTTGTACGTGTGCTCCTTAAAATTTGTGGACGAAAAGTCCCACGGTGCCGCATACGCATCAAAGTTTGTGCTTGGTGCTATGACAAACCGCCTAAAAGATTCACAGTGCCACATCAAAGATTGAGAGCAGTGTCACAATAACATGAGGTATGATTTTTATGTGTAAGGGGACACAGCGCTTATAATAATCAATCATTTCAGCACGTACATAATACATAGATTGTTAAAGGATTCTATATTTTCATTTTAATCTGCACTAATATTGTTGCTGTTATTGTATACCAGGTTTTCCTTTTGTTTTTGGAGCACATGCGCAAAGTGATCCCAAGCAGTGGGAAGTAGTGGAGTTGATATAAGATTAAGGGTTTGGCTGGGTCCTCTGTCTGCTTTAAGGTAAACAAGACTGTGTCCAGTCTCTTTTAACAAAACACGACCAACTATGTTACTGTGTAAGTTCTCATACGTGTCAAAGCTTCTGAGATTACTCATTGCCTCGCGCTCTGAATCAACGGAGTTCAGAAAGTAGATAAAAGTTCAACTGTACGGTCTTGAAAGTGCACGTTGTTTTGAGGTCATGCTCCTACCTCACTACTTTACAAGGAAGCAGGGTTGAAATGTTTTCACTTTTCAGCTGCAGCAACCAGCATTCCCACATTGTTAAGTCTCTAACTCTTACAGTAATCCCTCGTTTTTCGCGGTTAATGGTTACCAGACCGGTTTTTAAATGGAAGAAAAACATGGTGATGGGTAGCGCTATGACATTCATCTTGTCTTCTCATTAGGTGTAATAGGTTTAAGGTTTCTTTTTTCTTATCAGACAACGGTGTTTTTTTTTTTTGTTTGTTTTTAAATGATGAGCCAGCGTTAAAAATGCAGATTTATGATGTTGAATATGACTTTGCTGCTTGGGTTTGTATTCATACCTACTCCAATACATAAAGACTCGGCTAAGAACAAAATCCCATGGAAGCCATGTTGCTGTGCACACCAAGTGAGCCACATTGCTTTGTTGTTTTTCCACACTGGCAGACTGCAGGACCAAAGGTCAGTTCAACGCACTGTCCTACCACTTTAGAGGGCGCAGATCAGTTGATCACAGCTACAAAGACGGCAGACATGCTGACAGCTTCATGGAAAACAGGTGACACACGCGCCGTGTGAATCATTTTTCGCAGCAACAGGCCATTTATAATTTCATCTCCGTGTGAATACGGTGTTGTATGCTAATTTTATTTTTGTTTGTCTTTGTGTTTTGCAGTCACTTGGAAGAAGCTACAAAAAGCCATGTTAATGTAACTGTGACCTCAAAAAAAAGTACTGATACCCCAGTTAGCGAATTCCAGGACTTTGTCTCTGACATGCAGAAGACAATCACAAGCTTACGCAAACAGGTAAATTCCTGTATCCGCAGACAATTTGGAGATTAGGAGTCACGTTAGGTGTCAGATTATTGACGTGCAGTACAGTGTTCGAGTCAGAATAGTGGTTTTATGGCAAGTGATCATTGCATAGTTTTTACTTTGATCCCTTTTTTCAAGCATACATGTGTTTGATATAATTTTACGTCGGTGCATTCCTTTCCTTTTCCAAACATTTTGTTCGAATTCCAGCTGTATTATTTTTGTACATTTGGAGCCTCGGTGCCCCTGACCTTTGCTACAAAGTATGCTAAAGTTATCATACTCTGTACCTGTCAGAACACAGACATGACAAGGGTTAAAAACCAGTTAGGCAGGAAATAACTCCAACTTTTGACACATTAAGGACAGCCGATCAAAAATAAATCAAGAAACACAGCATGAGACCAAATCAATAGAATGTCCAGCTTGGCGTGGTTTCTACCCGCAGAAACAGCCTTTGAGTCCGCTGTTTGTCCTTTCATGTTTTCAGATTAAACGACTAGAAGCCCGACTGAGCAAGACTGACTGCACTGACAGTAACGGGCGTGAGCGGACAGATGGAGAGCGGTGGAAGCAAGACCCGTGCACTCAATGTGAATGCAAAGTAAGGTCAACATATGCTGAGGAAACCACCAAATATTAAATGCACATTTTGCAGCACACATAGGTACCTCGATAGAGTATAAAGATAGACAATAGTGTTAGATTTCTCTTCTTATGGAAATGTTGGCTCATTACTAGCCTTTCTACAGTGCATTTTAAATTGCCTTACTTAATATTTTTCTCCTTTCAAAAATGTTACCATATGAAAAGCACATTCATTTCTTCAGGATAATAAAATGGTTACCTTTCTTAATAATACGGCAATATTTGAAGGTTTGGAAAATTATTAACCGTCGTAGGAGGAGTAACCACAGTAAACTAAAACTAAAATTGCATACAATGGTCGGACATTGCTCATCGACCCCGTAGGCTATTCATTCACCGTGGCTCTGGCCGAAAATTCCACCACAACTTCTCAAGAACAATTAAATCCCTCTTGTCCACCTTCCGGCACTCTTGTAGTTACACTGAATGGGTCTAACTGACCACATTGTTTTAGCTAGCTTAGCTAGGTCGGCTAACACTGCTGTCACTCATGGTAATGCAGCAGTCCAAATTATTTTATATACTGTATATCCATAGTTAGTTAGTTGGTTAGTTAGCTTAGCATTTTTTTAGCAAAGGTCCACTTCACTGATGTTCGGTTTGCTCAAGTGACCCACACAACGAATTGCATTGTTGTTAAAGCTTTTTGCCACTTTCGAGGCTTTTTTTCTGCTACTTATGTGGCATTCTACTTCCACTGTACTTTCCCTTGAAATTTGCGGACTGCTCTCAAAATGCTCAAAAGCCAAAATGTTTGACGACTGAGGGTGTGTCACAGTTGTTTGGTTGGTCTCCTTCCTGTTCTATTGTCGGCTGGAGTTCCCAATTGTAACCACAGGGAATTTTTCAATCCTCCGTAATCTCATCAAGTAACTAACCCGTTTGCCCCCTTCTTTCTTTGCTCCCGCAGGACACCAGAGTGACCTGCTTTGTGGAGTCTTGTCCGACGGCCCAGTGCACACAGTCTGTCAAGCTAAAAGGCGCCTGCTGCCCCGTGTGCCTGGATGTAGCCAAGTGGCAAAAAGCAGACAGCAGCCATGAGTAATCCTCAGGACCTCCCGCCAGTCACACTCAAGCGTCTGAAACACTCAGACTTCCACCGAGAGGAGGAGAATCTTGAAAGTGTCGGTTGGCCACCAGTTGCCTCGATACACCCAATAGCCTCATTTTATTTTTTTCTCTTTTCTATTCTTTCTTTTTCGTGTGTGTGATTAGGGGAGAGGGTCATGTTTTGTTATGTTTGGATCGCTGCCTCCTCTGGGACAAAATGGATTCATCGCTGCTCCCTGAGGCCTCTGCAATGCAACAATTCAGTCTCTGTGTTTGCCCCCCTTTTGGCGTCAAATCACAGGGCCAGTTGCCATCAGCCCGCAGGAATGGGAAATAGATTGAAAGGAGGCCGGCCAGTGTTTTCTCAGGTTAGAGATGCCGAAAACTGGTGCTATTTTAACCCTTATGAATGAATTAATCACTAAATACCTTCAAAGTATTGTCATTTGTATGCAAAGCAGCCTATATCCGCTTGATATCTGCCTATTTTTTTATGTTAAATCACAATTGAGAAGATCATTTTATACAAGTTAAAAGAGGTTTTCTAGTTAGATCATCTTTTTATCCAAGGTGCTTCAATGTCTGGTTATTATTATTATTTTTTTTTATATCCAAACGAACATAATGTGAAACCCTATGAAATTTTAAAAGGTAAAAAAAAAGAGAGATGTCTACTGATTTCTGCTCCGAAATGTCTCTGCCGGCCGTTTCTGATTATATACTGTCATATTGTGACGTCATGTCAGTCCCAGTGTTGTCCTCAGTCTGCAAAGCCAAATATTAGCGAGTAACATCTAGAATGTATGTAACTATGAAACCACATTTCATCTGTGATGCTGTTATATCTACTGCCACAGTATTTGTCATCATAGTTCACACTACTCACAGTTGAAGGACTGCAATGATTACTGTCGACTTTTTTTTGTTGCCTGCCGTGGACCTGCAGCACTGGATTGCATGCATTCAGTTGTCAAACATGTACATGTAGACTTTTGCAAATCATGTGTTTTCATTTCAGGAGTGTCTTAACCCCTTTTGTGGGTCCTCTTTTGTACTGATACATTTAGAGAGATTTTGCCGTGCGTGTTTCATTGCCAAATTTTTTTCCAAAGTGGCGTTACGTCATTTAGTCGAGCACGCCAACAGAGCACAGGTTTCTTTAACCCTCTGACCCTCATTCCGCTGTAATGGAAGCCATATGAGAGGTGGGAAATAATGTCGGGGAAGGGTCCTGAACGTTGGGATACAGACAATCAAAGCACATTTCCTACGTAGTGTTTTTGCATGCAACGAGACAGATTCTACGGCTTGTACACAGTAATGTACATAGAAAACTTACATTCAATGCACTGGCTCACGTGTGTAACTTAAAATCATGTTTTTTTGTCTTCCTGTTTTATGACAAAGCAGCCGCAGTGTTCCCCTCCATTGTTTTCTTTATGCGGTAACGTCCTGAGCAAGCATCTGTCACTAAATCGAAATAATACTGTCTGGAATGTTCCATTCAGGACGGGTTTTTACATGAAACTGTCCATTGACAGGTCTCTCCTTGCCTGCACCAGCATCTAGTCCCGATTGTAGTCTAACATGCTTCAATGTGTGTCCGTTTTACTGAATGTAGTGTTCTGATGAATATTCCAAGACATTAATCTTGAATGCGTATGTACGTAGCTGATAACAGCAAAATGTAATTTGGCCCCATTTCCAACGTTGTGTGTGCCATAGCACTATGAGGTCTCTGTTACCTGGGGAAATATGTTTTACTGGTCGCCTTGACAGTAACGTGCCCCTTTTCCCTTTTTTTTTTTTAAATCATTCCCAAGTGTCAATAGAATGCAGTGTTTTGCAAGACCCAACATGACTTCCCAACACTGTCCCTTACAGTTGGTCAACGTGGCTATACTAGTACCTATCCAGACATTTGTATTGTATGTTTGCCAAAGAACATTTTGCACTGTAATGTATGCCTCTCAACATTAATAATAATAATAAAAAAAAAATCAAGCCACGTTTGTTTTATAAACAATACATACACAATCGTTGCTGGTTCTTCTGAGTACCTACAAGTCTAATGAAGCTGCTCGAAAAGGCTGAAGACCACGCTTTGCTGATCGCAAAGCAACAACACCAGTGATTGATCGACTCCAAATCGTTAACTCGGAATCATACACTTGGAAAAGTGAGATCACTGGCTCGGTAGAGTGGATGGCCACACGCCCGTATGCCATCCATCCAACGTTTTGAGGCCTGATGAGATGATGCATGGTCTCCTTGGGAATCTCTTGCCAGACTTGGACCTGGAATCAATTTATACCTCTCCACTACAATACTCCTCTTGCTCCTTGCATGGCACAATGATAAAAGTGAATACATAGAAATACCCCCCCCCCCATAGTTTTAGTTTTTATATATGTCTGAAAGTTCTTTTCTACTGATACAGCGAGAGTTTAGTGTCTACTGTATTTTATTTCAGAGTGCAATATAAAGTTTTCCAGCAGGGGGTGCTCAGAACCTTGCTTATCAGCAGAGGCTGGCTCCCGTCGAAGAAGACACGTCGGTATGTGATTCTGCAAGTCAAACCGAGCACCGAGAACACTGACAGACATTATTGTAATTCGACAGCTTCCCAGAATTCCTCAGTCGTTCACAAGCAAAGATCGGGCGTGATTCGTCTCTTTGTAAACAGCTCCGTGAGAAAGTAGTTTGATGGCAATGTTACTAAACGTACAATTCCGAGGAATTGAGGGATTTCCTCATCTACGGTCTATAATTATCATCAAATGGTTCAGCGAATCACTGCATGTAAGTGGCAAGGCTGTTTTTGTTTCAAATCTGCAACCTAACAATGCCACATTGCCCCATTTACTGTGACTTGACAGTAGGCCGCGCAGTGAAAATAAGCAGGAAATGAAGTTTCCATTTGGTGAATAGATAAAAATCTTAATGATTTTACCAGGCAGGAAAAGATTATCACCCCCACAATAAGGAACCTCTCTTGCTCAGTATTATGTCTCTTTTAGTGGGATCCAAATGTGATGTGTACTTCCTCAGTGATTTGTTTTTCCCATATTGTACCTCTCTTGTCTGGAAGCAATCCATCACAGTTGCAGGTGGTGTTTAAAATCAAGCTCATATCTGTTTATTGAACCGGAAGATTAGCAGACTATTGGAGCAAAAAAAAAAAAAAAAAAGATTAAAAAATGCAATAACTTTGCTAATGCTCCTCAAGAGCCAAATCTTCCCACCATCGCATTTGGGAATTTAATTTAAGCAAATGTGGCTCTTTTTTTGGGGGGTGGGGGGGTAATGACCTTGAGGAATGTCTTTCCCCTTGCAGAAGGAAAGTCATACTCATTTCCAAACCAAAGAGGATGAAAGAAACGTGGTGTCCCACAGAGGCAAAAAAATGACTTTTTGTATCCTGGGAGTGAAGCAGAGTGTGGGAGAGAAATGTAATGAAGGAAGGCTTCCAGTATGTGTTCGTCCCTTGACAAAAAAGCCCACACAGTGAAGCACATAATTGCACAATCGCAGATGCAAAAGGATGCAATATATTGACTCACTGTCCCTCTTTGGACTATTTCAGAGACTTAACCATTACGCTTTGATTTATCAAATTTATTCATCATTTGTTGATAGACAAGTTGTGTGTTCCATCTGTGGAATTATAAGCACAGTGTATTGCAGGCCTAAGTTGGTTCCTTTATGTACACGCACGACTGGAAAAGAGGAGCACACGACAAATTGTCACACCTCTCCACAACTTGGTCAACTTAAGCTGGGTACATGCATCCCGATGCTCGGGCCTACTTTGATAATTTTAGCCCCGTACGATCAGATTCAGCAAAGGCACAATTGTCGGATGTCGTTAAAAGATGATCCTGACCAATTATCCTTTGGTGTATGGTATCTTAAGAGTGTTTTTTGTTTCTCCCTGATCTGTGTGCAAAATTGTCTGGGCCTATCATCTTAAATGTTAAGCAGTCAATATTCAGGATGGCAAATACTAATTGTGACCTGAAACTCACACTGTTGTCAAATGCAAATAAAGGAGCAATTGGTTGTGTTACTGGTTGCAATTAGCAACCACATTGTAGTTACCAGATTATCTAACAGTTGGGTGACCGAGCGTCCTCTTTTCATACTCAACAAAATAAAATAAAAGCAAAGTGGAAATTTTTATTCTGTAAAACAGGGCAATTGTGTTTCTGGCGTTGTTCTCTGTTGCTTGTTTTTGTTTGTTTGTTTGTTTGTTTGTTAAATTCCACTGACTGTAATTTTTCACCGTGTAAATGCAACTTTTGACCCTGTCCTCTCTTGGCCTCTCATTCCTCTTGTATCAAAATACCAAACTTGTTTCCCAGCCCTCTTAAAATGAAATAGCCAAAACAGAGCATATCATCTCAAGACAACAGATGTGAAGAGGAGAGGACAGTAATTTATTTTACATACAGTACGTAAAAAGAACTCAGGGCAAGAGCTGGGCATTTGCTTGAGAAGAATACACATTTACAGTGCTGCACTGTGCTCCCGAAAAACTCCCGAATAAACTGATCAACAGTAAAGGCTGGCTAAGAGCCTCGCTGGCAGATTGAGCGAGTGGCAGATGGAATGAATCGTCAGTTCGTGACCTACCTACTTGTTGCTTTGCTTGCATTCCTTGGTGGAGAGCAGCGGGGTACAGTCTGACCTAGCACGTTAATCCTCGAGCTGCCAGGATCTCTTATCAGCTCTGTTTTGGGCCCTAAAATGAGCCAACTAATGGGAGGGGGGGGGGGAAGGATAGCATGTGGGCAGGAATTTATGTTGCCATGCTCAAGCACAACCACTTTGACATGAAAAAAGCTTACGTGTCTAACAAAGGAGCTACATTAGTTCCCTAAAAGACCAGAACGCCTGGCAACTAAGCGAGATTGGCTGATGCTTTGAATGTCCGCCAAAATCAAAACGTGTTCAATGGTTCGTTAAATTAGAGTGGGGCACCAACCTTTTATAGTTTGTTATTTTATTGTCTAACACTCCTGCATTGAACCGAGTCTGAGAATCTCCCAAAGTGTCCAATAACACCACAAAAAAATGCTGTTGCGATCCACTTTTTGGCTAGAAATAGTTGCTGGTGTGATCGGAAAAGTTGATGAATTTAAGCAAGTCGATAAATTGGCAACCCTGGTCGTCCTGGGGTCATCATGGTAAGAAAACTGTACTTGGCATTCGCATGACACTGAATCACACCGCCAAAACAGCCAGCACCCTCCCACCTCCGCCCCCCAATATCCATCAATTATCTGATCCGCTTATCCTCACGAGAATCACAGGCGTGCTGGAACCTATCCCAGTTGTCTTCGGGCAGCAGGCGCTGTACACCCTGAACTAGTTGCCAGCAAAAAAATTCACACAAATTAATCTTTGCTGTGGAACTTGTAGGCGGTCCGTTGCTTGTCTGGTTAGTTTGTCGGCCTCACAGTGCAGAGGTGCAAGGTTTGATTCTGACTCTGGCCTTCCTGTGTGGAGTTGGCATATTCTCCCCGTGCCTGTGTGGGTTTTCCCTGGGTACTCCGGTTTCCTCCCACATGCCATAAACACGCATGCCAGGTTTATGGAAGACTCTAAATTGTCCCGAGGTGTGAGTGTGAGCACGGATTGTTGTTCGTCTCTGTGTGCCCTGCGATTGGCTGGCAACCAGTTTAAGGGTTCCACCGCCTACTGCCTGAAGACAGTTGAGATAGGCTCCAGCACGTCCCGTGACGCTTGTGAGGATAAGCGGATCCAAAAATGGATGGATGGATGGTTGGATGTGGAACTTGTTGTTTGGCAGAGATCATAGAGTTCAATGTTAACCGCCACATTAGCATATTGGAAATATGACTAAACACACAATACTTTTTTCATGAACACAGACATACACTAGCACTTTAATGAGTAGTTGACAAGTTAAAAGTTATTTATATACGTTCGATTCACAATTAAAGGCATCCTCCCAATTAGATATGTGTAAACTATACCTTGAAAAAAGCAACCATCTGGCCACTGGTGAATAATCTTAATGAGAACATATTTAACTGTCACATCAAGTGTGGAAGATGACATCAGGTCCAAAAGTCTCGGCGATGTCTCTCTGCAGTGGTCTTCCCCATACAAAATGAACTGCACTTTGCTTCTCCTGCATTTTTGTGGCTGAGGGTGCACGGTTTCCCATGGCTGTAATAACACATTAAAAGCTTGTCGCAGAGAATCCTGCTCCCCTGGAGATCGCACTAAATATTTAGTTTCAGCTATATAAACCTCCTCTCAAAGTACCTCAGCAGCCCATGTGCGATTATTTATATTGCCAACCGAGCTTCACATGTGCCCCAACACAAGAATGAAAGAGCGTCATAAATCTGTGAAACATTGAGTTGGGGAAATTTGCGGTCAAGCTGGAATAAAAACTTCCACTGATTTAATAAAGCTCATGACGGCACAAAATTATGACACTCTATGATTCATACACTGCTTAAATGTACTCTATAGTTAACATCAGAATGCATGTTAGCTACTTTAAGTTTTGTTACATAGTATTAGCTAATGGCGTAAAATTCAGATATGCGGCATATATTTCACCGCTGTCTGAAGTCATCGATGTGGTGGTGTCTAACTCAAGTAAAAATACTTTTATTCTGATGACGGGCAGCAAATTATTTTCCCTACTCGCTGGGCTCTGCTTTCACAAGTAGAAGCCACTTAAGTCATAACGCCAAACCCCCCCACACTCGTTATGAGGACAAAATCCGGACTTGCCCGGCAAGAGTCGATACGTGGAGTCAGTCGCTCCCTTGCATGAGACAAGTTATCCCTAGCTTTAAAAAAAATGCTGAACTAGCAGAATTTAGTTATTTCTTCCTTTAAGTGTTGTATTCATCAGACAAAGGAATATCCAATCTACCTCCATCCAGTGTGTCATGCTGTGAGAGCATGTTGCGGCAAAACCCTTCAACATCGCTGACAAGGCAAAATGAAGCGGTCATGGCAGTACATACGATTGATGGGACTTCATGGAGACACCAGATGTTGAGGTTAACACATTTCAACGAGGCTAAACATGACAAGGTTGCGTGCATTTCCCCACAAAGGATATGGTTGCAGTGAGGTCCCGTAGATAACATTGAGAGTTACTTCGCAACATTGCCACAACAGTAGAATTTTCTGGAACGAGGCCAAGACTTAAACATCTCGAAATCATTGCAGTGAAATCGTGTTCCTTTACAAGGAGTCATTCTCGGAAGCTATTCGAGCACTCGTATATCTCCCGATGCTTTTAATTCCTCACCAGAGAGTGCTTGACCTACGAACAGAGGCCTTCAAACATTTTCAGACACACCCACAGTCCTTGAGTTAATTCTTTGTTATTGTAATTCTGTGCAGCGAATGTCAACAAACGATCACAGTTTAGCCAGTTTTTGTTCTCTGTGAACGTACAGGGATGCATTACGTTACATCATTTAGGAGACTGTGATTCTCTATTGACTCCAAATCACCACAACCCTGCATAAGCAGTGGAGATGAATGGATGGCTTGGTGCTTGAAAAGGACTGATGAATGGGTGTACAGGCAGCTGTCCGTGTGCATGGATGGAGGAACAGAGCGATGGACACATGGACAATGGCGGGTGGAAATAACAACGGATATATGAACAATGGATTGACGTGTGCGTGACGTACTGATTGGATGAATGGAGTGTTGGATTGATGCACAACAAAAAATGATGAGTCATGAACAATGGATGGAGGTATGGACTCTTGTTTTGGGAAGACGAACTGATGGTTGCATTAATGGCTGAATGGACAGACATGGACAGATGGGTTGATGGGCTGAATATGAATGAAAGTCGGGTGAGTGAATGGTCTTATTTTCACCTGTTAAATTTCAGCTTTACTCTCCACTCCATTATGTACGATAAGGGAATGTTTTTCTCATACTGTCATAAGCCAAAACTCAAAGAAAGATTACCGAGGACATCTAGTGGTAGTAAAAGGTACAGTATAACTAATGGCGCTTGAATTCAACCCTTGGGATGAATTACTGTATAATCGTGAGACAGGTTTTCGTGATTTAATTTATGAGGCCCTATTCTTCTGATAATATATATGTCCTGCAATTGTCAGGAAACCAGTCCAGAATATATACCCCACTTCTCACCTAGGGGCAGCTGGAATAGACTCCAAGCAGTCCACTTCCCAATTGGGGTACAACCTGGACCGGTCTCAAGTCAATCGCAGGGCACATACAGACAAATAACTACAGTAGACACACTTTCACACCTAGCAGAGTCAATTCACCTAAAACGCATGTTTGAAGGGGAAGTTGCAAAATCACAATGATGGTATCCTAAAATTCCAGCCACAATTTATTGAGGGCATAAACAGAAATTAGTTATGACATAGAAACAATTTTTGTCGGCATGTTTATTTACAGTTTATGCCACGTCTCGACAGTTATATTTAAAGCATGTTTTCTCTTGCTGCATCCAAGTTTTAGTACGGGCGTGTGAGTGTTGTAACCTATCTTGTCCCTCCCTTATGGCAGAGTATCAAGGGGTCAAAGCATTCTGCATCCATGTGCAATTGGCAGAAAAGGTAAAGATCCAAATTTTCAATAGGTATGGGATTGGCCACTCCTGGCGACTATGTAGCTCTGCTCTTGCTTAGCTGATGTATGTTGCCTTTATTGATACATACAGATCCGCTTTCACCAGAGCTTTCATGAGTTTTGTTCAGTGAGGTATCACGCACTAAACGAGGAGAAGTTGTTGGAGCCATCTGAAGACTTGAAGCCCGAGATGCACACGTCAGACGTGACACGTGAAGAGCGGGCCGAGTAGATGTACCTCTTACCGAAGCACCACAGGTCAAGAACGATCTTCTTGAAGTGGCTCCTAAATTTGGAGCCAATGAAGGCATAGAGGATGGGGTTGACACAGCAGTGCAGGTAGGCGACACTTTTCGAAATGGCCAGAACTTGGAGACTGAGCCTTTCTTCCTGACAACCTCTCTGTTCAAACAGATCTAGCGTGTGGTTGAGCAGAGCCACGTTGTAGGGCAGGTGGCACACAATGAAGAACACGACCACCGCCAAGACCACACGGACGGCCTTGTGCCTCTGGCTGCTCTGCGCTCGAATCAACGTGCACATAATGCTGGAGTAGCATAGCGCCATCACCGTTAAGGGCAGCAGGAAGCCAATGGCCATTTGAAGGTAGGGTATCAGCATTTTGATCAACTTTGCCGTCTCGTCGTTGCTGAAAGACAGCTGACACATCACATGTGCGGTCTCAGCCCCCTCACTGGTCTCTTCAAAGCGTTCGGTGTATACAAGCGTAGGCAGTGTTAACGCAGCCGCACAAAACCACACGGCAGAGCAGATGATGCGACTGTAAATGAGAGAACTGGAGCGGGCCCCAAAAGAGCGTCTGGCTTGGACAATGGCAACATAACGATCGCCACTGATGCACGCCAGCAGGAGCATGCCGCTGTAGAGGTTGATGCTGTAAGCCGACCTTAACACCTTGCAAATCCCACTGCCCATTGGCCAGTTGTTCTGCTCGTTGTAAATGATAAAAGGCAGGGCCAGCACAAAGATCACGTCGGACACAGCCACGTTGGCTAGGTAGACGTCTGTCATTGTCTTGGTTCTCTTGTAGAATATGTACGTGGCCACCACAAGGAGGTTCCCGATCAGGCCGAAGGCACAAATGAGGGAGTGCATGTAGGTTTGGGTCAGGACTTGAGCAGGATTTGGGTCCAAGTTGCACAGCTCCCCATCTGTATATAGGTAATCGTCAGTGCTGGAATCATAATAGTCTGGAGCAACTGAAGACATGCTTTGGTTCTGTTGAACAAAGAAACATTTCAAGACCCGGCGACATATATTTGCATTTAGAGTCAATCTAAAGAATCACCTGAAAAGGACAAATGTCATTTTAATGCTGATTTTTTTTTTTTTTAATGGCACATCAAGTTTTTGAGATATTTTCATTTTTTGGGTTCTAAAACCATCTTATAAAAGCTTGTGCAATACAGACTTTACCTTGAGTTGAATTCCCGAATATTACATACTATATTATGTCATTTTTACTCTATTACTTATTATATTGTTAGATGATGATGATGATGATGATGATGAAAAGAAAACATGGGGAAGATTAATTATAAGCACAAAAAAAAAATAGAAAAGTTTACTTGGAGCTCTGATTAAAAAAAAAAGTTGAAAAAAATGTTGACTGGGTTCTATACACTTACAGCACGTTGGTCTCGTGCAGCTGTTCTCAAGGTATGGTACAAGTACTTCTAGTGATACCTGTGCTCCCTCTTGTGATATGTGAAAAATCACCAAATTTTATGTTCTAATATTGTTGCAGTGGGTGAACCTTTTTTTTTAATCCAGAACAGTAGATTTATGAAGTATAGTTCAGTTGTGTTGAACTTGTAAGTACAGTACATTGCATTTCATCTTTTAGAATTGTTTCTTTTCAAACATTTATGGAGATACAATTTTTGGTGACCCTTTTCATGCACCAATAATGATAACCTGTAGCCTGAAAGCATGATACGCTGTCCACTGTAGTAACCGCTGTCCCTGAAAGGGTTAACTCTTATGTGTGATAAATTTTAAATGAATCATGATTTGAGGACCGTGTTTCATTTTTCTACAAGTGTTGATGTTCAAACTGTGCATAATGTCACAGCTGCTTACAAGTAATATTAAATACTTCACAGCGAATGAAACATCTGTCTGTTTTTGATGAACACTACGACCTAGTACTCTTGTGTATTTTAATGTTGGTCATTACGGTGGTATTTGGAGGGTTCCGTATCTTTTTATAAGGGGGTACATGGTGTAAAAAAGTTTCAGAATCGGTCTAGGTTTTGCTATCCTGCTTCAAGAGTTATGAGGTTCTGGGTTCAAATTTCAGTTCTGGCCTTCCTGTGTCGAGTTTGCATGTTGTCCCTGTGCTTGGTTGGTCTGTCTCCGGTTACTCCGACTTCCTCCCACATTCCAGAAACATGCATCTGAGAAGACTCGAAATTGTGAATATGAGGTCGAATGCTTCTTTGTCTACTCTATACCATGACTATCTAAACTACAGCCTGGGGGCAGTCTGGCGTACATTGGTTTCATTTATTTTTGTATACACTACACAACATTTCTAGTCATAACCCCCCCCCCTCCCCCCCAACCACCGAATGAAGATAATTCACTTTAAGCAACAAAACGTGTGGCGTGTGATTGTTTTATGTACTTTTTGGTCCATGACAAGGTCAGTTTAGTTGAGACTGCCTTTGTTTGGGTTCTGAATGTGGCAATGTGATTCTGCTGCTGCTCAGTCCAGGGGGTGATCTATTCCAATGGGATACAGACCAAGGACACCCCAAAATTGATCACCGAGCTGCCTTTTTTACTATCCATCCAGCTGTGTAGCTGCTGTCTTATAGGGGGGGATAGACTGCAAGTTAAGATGCCCCACTATAAATAATGAGTAATACCGCACATTTCTGATACAATCAATGCCAATGTCAGCAAAAACATGAAAACCACTTGCACTTTGCGTGAAGAACAAAAGGCTATGTTCTAGTTTGTCTCTTCCTCTGGTTGCACATGACCCAGTTTCAGCTCCTTTTATCAAGTAAGCTACTCACTTGATCTTTCAAGTTGATCTGATCCTTATCAGTGAAGATCTCAGACATACCCGAGAATCAGAGCACACGCAAGAAAGTCACACATCTGACGGTCGAACAAAAACAGGTCACGAAGGATCATGATAAAAGCAGCAGTCAAAAAAAAAAGAATAGAAAAGAAAAAGAAAAAATATTCTGCACAGCATAAATCATCATACCTATAATACTGATGAGTTTTTTTTAATTTTTTTTATTAAAGCATACATTTTGGCCTCTGAGACACTTTTTACATGTTTAGGTTGGACAGATATTTTATAATGTTTTACAGCACAGTTAAATAAGGTGTACTGGTCGTGTCTATGTGAAAAACAAATATGCAGAATTGAGCGGAAAAAAAGAAGCTGCAATTTATCAGATGGCCATTTGGAGAAGGTCGACCACTCTTTAAACTGTAGCCTTGTTCATCCCGTTTTAAATACTACTATATATGTAACAGTGTTGTTTCTGTGGTTACCTTGATATCAGAAATGTATCTGCCAAAGAAATACAAACACTAATTGCAGTTACGCATTCATGCTGATTTCAGTTTTGGAAAGGCAATTAAGACTGCATGTACCAGGACACTCAATGGTTACATATAATACTATTAGAGCTGTGTGGAAAACATTTGCCTTGGCAGAGATTGTAATGCTCAGCTTTAATTGACATTGTCAGTGAGCTCCCAACAATTAATCAAATTACATTAGAGGTACAAAATATCTCAGCTCTAAGTATTGTTATTAGTTAATATTGTTGTTATTTTATTGGTGTTTCACTGCATTAATTGCAAGAAACAACAAATATGACAATACTAATAACAATCATCATCATCATCATCATCATAATAAGAAAAACAACAACAATGATAAAAAAGGAAAGAATATATTGTTAAATTATTACCATGCTAAAAAAATTTTCAAAACAAAGAATGATTTTCTTTTAATGGCAGAATTCTCGATTGCACCACTTGTACTTAATATTGTCTCCGCAGTTTGTAATATTTTTTTCAGTGTTTTTAGATCTGATTTGTAAATATGATCCCCTCATTCTTAGACAAATCAATCAAGAAATATTTACATGCACTAATGGTATTTTCTGTTCATAACATACCTACAGAATGATGTTTTCACAGAGTGAAGTTTTCTTGAAGTGTTGACAAAAAAGTACCAGGGTGTCACCAATATCTTAGTTGCTTATGAAAGAAGAATTGAGCAGGGGAGATTACAGTCAGAGATTTGAGCAGTAAAGTTAAAAAAAAAAAAAAAAAAGAGGAAGAAGACCAAAGTGAAAAAACTCAAGTCAGGTACCCCGCCTCTTTCATTTTCCTGCTTACCATTTCATTCGTACTGATTTTTTCTGCCCTCGGCACCGGTGATCCTCCTCTGTAAAAACGACATTGATATGTGAGGATAAATTGACAGCAAATTATGTATTCATGCTTCATTCCACTCCCAGCGAATTTCATGGAACAAGATTCGAAGAATAATCTTCATTTTTAGATATGAGTGATTACATTTGAAATCTCTGTTCATCATAGCCTAATGTTTAAATGTGCAGAGGATGTCCTTTGTTCAAGTTGAGCGATTTGTTTCTATTTTGGACAATTCAATCCCTCAATGACATCCACGATTCAAAAATAAATAAATAAATAAATAAATAAATAAATAAATAAATATACACACGGTATACTGTAGATACAGTACATCAACATTTAAAAAATTTAAGTTGACGCTCTTTCCCAATATGACCAGCAGATAGCGCTATTATTCCAACAAATTTAAAATTGTGGCACAAGCCTCTTGTAATTTAGTTTTAATTTGGAATACAATACATGCCTTGTGCAGTATGAAACCACTTTTAAGTGGAGGAAAACATGTTTTGTCACACTGAAATGGTCTAGATTTATTGATTATAGATTTATTTATTTATTTATTTATTTATTTATTTATTTATTTATTTCATTGTGGGGTACACATCCAGATCCAGGCAAACAGAGTCAAAATTTAAATGAAAGCTATGCAACAGTTAAAATTAAATCCTTGCAAATAAAAATGGTGTAAAAAATAATTGTGGTTATGAAGATTTAAATAAATGGAGCTTCGCATTTTTTATGTTGAATTGTTGAGAGACTTAAGATCCTGGGCGCTGTGACAAGCATGAAACTTCAATACAATGCAATACAATACATCCTGATTGATATAGCGCTTTCACAACAGCCGCAGCTGTAAAGAGCGCTTTACAAAACAGTTAACATAAAGTAAACAAACACAACACACAACATAAAACAGGGACAGTCGTGCAATCAAACTACTTTTCGCTCATACGCTTTCAAAATAAAAGTAACAATTGATGTATGAAAATATCAGTTTAAGGCTACGTATCTGTCCATCATCTATAATCTAATCTTTTTTTCCAATAATGGGGACATTAAATACATATTGTTGTCGTGTTCACTGAGTTGGGTGCATTCACCCAACGGGTACGCACATCTGTATTTTATTTTGAAGACGACAGCCGGAAATGTTCCCAAACTCAAACCAAGGAGCGATCACCTGGCAGGTAACTCGCCCTGCAGGTTCGACCAGTCGATCACGCCTCCAACTGATAACGCAAATCGGCCACTTCGCCTTTTAGTTTTGAAAGTCTCTCTGTTTTCTGACGTCGTTTCCCATCCAACATGAGTAAGTCGAGCACTTTAAAAGTGAAGAATTTGTTCAAAGTTAAGTCACCGGGCAAAGAGGGCAAGGGAGCCAAACAGTCGGACTCCGTCAAAGATGGAACAGCTACCGTGTCCAGCAGAGACAAGTCGCGGACTTCACCAGTGAGCCCCGCTCCCGGGAGCCCCGAAGACGCCGCCGCACTGCCCGGTGATGGCTTGCTCATTTTACCCAAGGAAAAGAAGGCAAGGCGGACGTTGTCGTTCAGGTTGAAACGAAAGAAATCTAAGCAGAAAGACGACAGAGAAGGAGGCGATGATGAGTTGTTCCCCAATGAACTGGAAAGCTTCGGCAGCCACATGTAAGAGTGAAAACCAACTTCATTTTTTACACGTCGAATGTTGTTAATGTTGACGAATGAATTGTCGTAGAGAAGCTCCTTTGTGTTTTATCCGCATATGCAGTTATGGCAGCTGCAAAAGCAGTATGCTGCACTATTGGTCATTTTGTGGAGATGTTTGTTATGGGAATCACAATAATGCTCAAAACAAATCGATTAGCTCCATTGATATTCTCTCACTGGATGACAGCAGCTCCTTAGTTATTCACATTCAGAACCACGTGTGAATGCTGAGACAAAGCCCTTCACAATGTTTTGGATCCAAGACATGCATTTGACCAAAGATTATTTTTCTTGTTGCAATGGAATTTGATTTAATTGCCTCAAATTTGTCTTCGTCGAGCAAACTCAAACAAAAATATGAACAGTGACGCCCCCCTGCATAGCCGGGTATACTATCCAGACCCACTTATGAAAATCTATGACACAGATGTCAAAGTCAAGGCCTGGGGGCCAGATCTGGCCTTTTACACCATTTTCTGTGGCCCACAAAAGCAAATCAAGCCTGTCAAGTTCCATAATGCTTGCTAAAGTCTGAACCAAAATCTCAAGTTATCATATGTAATCCACAATAACAGTCATTATTCTTGAATTCTGATTTGAAAATGAGCTATTCATCCATTTGTTGTGCACTGTGTATGTAATATGCGGAGGGGATTAAACATTTATATGGTTTCCCAAAATTCAGAACGGTAAGAAACCATAACTACAGTGGCCCGCGACAAAAAATGAGTTTGACATCCCTGGTCTATGATGTAGAGAGACTATAGACAAGGTGTGTCAGTTCCAGGACTAGTGGAACAAAAGCTATACTGTATTTCAAACCCAAACCACAAATTTTCTCCTGAAGTGTGGGTCAGCTGCTCAAGCAGATTGTCTACAGATGCTGCTGGGCTTGCTTCATTCAGTGTGCGAAAAGTGAGCTGACAACATGCTGCTGCTTCACAGTAAGAACGCGCCTGCTCACAATACCCTGAGTATCAGACCGTGGTTAAATCGACACCTCTGCTGGGACTGGCTCTTAAACCCGTCTTGGGTCACCAAGAGGTCACCAATGACATTGGTATGCATACTCAAATTGTGAATGCGCGAAAGGAAGGGACATTCTATTCTGGTAGTGAGTTGGAATGAAAAAGAACCGTCTTAAATCATTTCATTAAGAAGGGCTGTCCATTGTTGCAAAATCCCAGCAGATGTTTAAAAAAAAGGGAATTCATATCTTTGTTTTCATTCATGGTGAGCAGTGTCTTAATGTGGACCGAAGTGGCTCTTACTCAAAATATCGAATTATTGACATATTAACAGATAAGGATAGCATCCATCAAGGCTCCTCCTAAATCTCATGAGCAATGCTATTAATCTATAGCTCAAATGCAAATTGTGACTCATTGTTTTTGTCTCATGGGCAGGCCGCTAGCCCTTCAACATCATCCAACCAAAGTGTGACACCTCGTGTTTGTGTTTTAGACAGATCCTCAATGGGGACCTGGAACTCGTGAACGGAAATGAATCCAGGATTGTCTTTTATTCAACGAGCATCAAACGAGCATTCCAAAATGAAAAATAATTGTTTCATTTAATAATCGATTAGTCATTTTTTTAATGGCTGAACCTCTAATAAGCGAGTTACCATTTAGTACTGTGTGTCATCACTGAGCCATTTCCTGACATTTGAACACTCTGAAATGAATTATTCTAAATAATATTTGGGCAGTTTGGTTTTGAAAATCTGCAAAGTCAATGTTTCACTGCGCATGCAGGTTGTGGTCAAACTTGAACGTATAGCTGTAGTGTACTTGCAATATCTTTCATTTAGTCAGCACACTGAATTAACAACCCAGCAGTACACTGCTTTATACCCAGCCATCCTCATCATAATTAAACCTGAACTTCCGTGTTCAAAGATCAAAGAAGAAATGGAAAAACTAGTCTGCCTTAATTACGGAAAAAAAAGGAAGGGGAAAACCATTGAGATGTGTCACAGAGTCTTAGGTCATTTGCATCCATTTAATTTACATCATTCAAATAAAACAAGATTAACATAAACCCAGCCCACTGGTTCTTGTCGAGCAAGGAGCCCGTCAACATGTGAAAGCAGTTTTGTGACAAATTGTCATGCAAACATAACCAGCCTTGGATACCTTACGGCTTTTATTTCCGACTTTTTCAACAATTTTGTTATGTTTCGAGAAATGTTCCATGCCAAACTTTGCACTGTATTTTTCTTATGCCATTTCCATTTCAAAGCATCTGTAATAGGGAGCTAAGAAGGTGTTGGTTGCTACCGAGGGGCGAAATCTTTTTGAATGCCATTGCAACAGGTTTTAGCAACTGCACAATGTGTTGATAAAAGCCTTAATTTAATGAAATTCTGAATTATTCCCAATATTTTTTTACAATGAGAAATAGCTTTATAATGCTGATTGCTCAACATGCTGGTTGGTACAGTATACTCTATGGATTAGCACAGCTTTCTCGCAGCTTTGGCCTCCTTGTGCAGTGTTTTCCTTGTGGGCATTTTGTGACTTTCTTCCAAAAACATGCATGTACGGTTAATTTGAAGACTATACCGTAGGTGTGAATGGCTGGTCGATTTGTACCATACAATGGACTGGCAACCACAGCTTGCCTCCAGCTCACTTGAATCGTGACCCCTGTGAGGACAAGCAGTACAGTATTTAAAATTAATAAAAATGGTTGAATGAATGCCCGTCTGTCGTCTAAACCAATTGGATAAGTGGTGGCGTTGCTTTCACTCTACTTCTGTTGTCACTAGATTGACCTGCAATAACAAACCGTTGTAGTTTGATTTTTGAAGAAACCTGTAATGCAGGTATGACACACATCGGTAATTAACTAAAGGCAACTTATTCAGCACGTTACCTAAATGTCACACAGAGAAGACGGAAATGGAACACTGCTGACTCATAGACGCACGTGGCGGAGATCATCAGCACTGCCACTTGTTTACTGACATAATAAGTCATCCCATCCCATACCTGACAGTAAAACGGGATTTTAATTGTGCCACAATTCTTTCTTTATTTCACCTTGCTTTGTCTTGCATTTCCTCAAGGTTTACTTGGGGAAAAAAAAAAGTATTTGTCTCTGAACTTGCTTACGAACAGCTTCACTCAGAGCTGAATTTCAGAAATACCATCCTGTACATCGCAGCTTCGTCTGCAAGCAGATATATTCTTCGTGTATTGTCATATTCTCTATTCTCGCCATTCCTTTTATGTTTCAGGCCAGCTAATTCATAGTATTTGCAAATTATATAGCCCAATAAATATATTTGGTGACGGGCCAGGACTGAAAAGGTGTTGAATATCAGTTGATCATTAGAAAAATAAGAAACAAATTTCATAGGGAGAGACCGGCAATGGAAAAATCTCAATGCTTTCAGAGAATGCTTACTGTTGACAGGCTGATATTGTAAGGGAATGTTCAAATTGAATTTAAACCATGTCTCTAAACGGTTCATAGATTGTCATCATATTTGCTCACTCCCAATTTTTCCTTTTTCTTGACCAATAATAGCTGGCACCCTCAAAGTTCCGACCTTGTTTTATTGTAAAACACTGAACAATACTTTTGAAATAATACAAATGGATTCTTTTGATTGCACTGTTCCCTAAATAAAAAATGAAGATTCTATTAGTCATATCTCACAGCAGAAGAGAACTGTAGCTGATATTTTTCAGACCTCTGTGGAGGGAGATGAGATCGGTGGACAAGATCGGTTTTATTTATTTTTATTCACCAATGAAGAAAATCGTCAACGTTACCGATCGGTGTACCCCTAATTTTATTCAGGATTGCTACCGGGGTAACACAGGCAGTGGTTTGGACTTAGGACATGCATTTGGATGCTAGTGTTTGTGACTGGGAATTGGTCCCTTGTGTCAAAGGCACCAATCCACCGCATGGCTCAGCTGCAAGAAGAAGAGAGCGATTGGAAAACTGATCCCAGTCCAACTCCTGAAGGAGCACCCGTCATAGCTCATGAGTGAAGAGGCTTCAAAAAATAGTGTGCATTCCCCATTAAGAACAGGGGAAAGCAGTGAGGTGACGCGGGCGTACAATTTGGGTATTTCTGTCACACTGAGCAGTGCTCACAGAAAGGGATACAAAGTTATAATCATTCATTCATTCATTCATTTTCCGAACTGCTTGATCCTCACTAGGGTCGCGGGGGTGCTGGAGCCTATCCCAGCTGTCTTCGGGCAGTAGGCGGGGGACACCCTGAATCGGTTGCCAGCCAATCGCAGGGCACACAGAGACGAACAACCATCCACGCTCACATCCACACCTAGGGACAATTTAGAGTGTTTAATCAGCCTGCCATGCATGTCTTTGGAATGTGGGAGGAAACCGGAGCACCCGGAGAAAACCCACGCAGGCCCGGGGAGAACATGCAAACTCCACACAGGGAGGCCGGAGCTGGAATTGAACCCGGTACCTCTGCACTGTGAAGTCGACGTGCTAACCACTGGACTACCGGGCCGCCAAAGTTATAATCAATTCCCGCAATTTCACAGTCGGGTCCAAATCTCTACCTTTGGACAAATTCTTACCTTATTATTGAATACATATCTGTACCATGCACTATTAGTGTGGATCAAACTTTTATTTAAAAATAAAAATGAGAGAACCTCTAAAGTAAGTGAAGTCATTCAAATCACTTTTAAAAAACTGTACAGTATTTATTTTTTTTGTTGTTTATGTATTTATTTTTCCTTGAGCACCCTCTCACATATCAGTAGGACCCTCCCTCGTGTGTCCCCTAGTATTTTGACAAATTAATTAATATGAAAATCTTTATTATTAAGTGACTATAGTGTTACATACAATAGCTATAGTTTTATTAACAGTCTTATTTGCAATGATGTGCAAAGATGTGGAATCTACCGTAATTTCCGGACTATAAGCCGCAACTTTTGTCACACGCTTTCAACTGTGCGGCTTATTTCATGAAGCGGCTTATATAAAGACTTTTTTAACGGCCGCCTGTGTACCGTCTTTCTTTGTAAATATCTCATGTTACAATATGGGCACCTGCGGCTTATACACAGGTGCGGCTTATGTGTGTACAAAATATTTTTTTCCTTTAAAAATGTAGTGGTGCGGCTTATAATCAGGTGCGTCTATAGTCCAGAAATTACGGTAATTAGTTCATTGTTTGGGAGGGTAGTGAGAATAATCAATCCTAAAATGATTCGATATTGACAGCCCTATTGTACAAGTCTTTGTATCGTACTGTATCAAAATAATGGCAAAGTTCTCTGTTTGTAGATGTATACAGATTTTAGGAAAACACATAATTAGTAGTTTAAAAAGCTAGATGTTAGTTTTATGTCATAATAAGTACTTTAGTACACATGGCAAAAGTAGTCGCAGCAATCTAGTATAATTATATGTTGGCACCGTGTTGAGTCTTTTTAAACACACGCCTTCCTGACAGTCCCTTTTGGCAGTGACAACTTCCAATGCCAAAAGTCTTTTTCAAGTAAAATGTCAAATCTAGTTGGTAAGGGTTAACTTTAGGGTTTTGTTCACCAAAATGAACATCTAGATCACTGGTTCTTAACTGGTCTTGAGCCCATAACAGCACGTAAATAATTACAGGGGATCCTCGACAGTATTGACATAAAATATTTCCAAGCCCTTCTTCCTTTTTTCATTGGATTGTTTTACATTTATCAATTTTTTTTTCATGTAAATTGCTTATGCAATCAGGACATTACTACTGTGTTATTGTAGATGAGGCCACCCTAAAAACATAAGTGAAAAACTGTGTACTGTATTTTCAGGACCATACGGCGCACTGTATTAAAAGCCACAGTCACATCACTAGCAATGCGACCTGACTCAATGCAAAACTCTATTGCCAGGCTAACTGAAACGATACAGACCACCAGTATTTGTTGCTGTTGCTCTACTATAATAATTCATGGAATGACTCTCGTCCAGTGAAGTTGCTTGGTTGAAGCAAATTATTGTTCAATTGGTACTTAAGAATCCGATCATTCATAATGAATAAATGTATACTGTAAGACATACAGTAATGTCACAGGGTGTAAAACCAACAGAAAATCTGTAAGGGGAAACTTCCTCTTGCGTGATAGAACACTTTTGAATACTGTACTATTGTTTGTAAACAATTTGCCCCACGGCAACTTCAAACACAAGTTATTGCATGTAAAATAAATAAAAAGATAACAAAGCCATCAATCATTCACATTTCAAATTACAAGCGGTTGCTGCAGGCCCTAACGGATTCAAACTGAAATTGATATATATATATTTTTCTTTTTCTTCATATCACCCGATAGTACTTGAGATATGAGTGGCCTGATTTATGAGATTGAGACTACATTTCAGTTGTTATGGTTTTTGCAATATTTGGGTGGTTTCATGGGATTTCTTTCCCTCTTAATGAGGGTCTGTGGGATGAGAGCTCACTGATAAACGATGTTAATGTGGGATGCTCTAATGCAGCTGAAATATTCTTGAACTAATTTCAGGACTCTGCGTGGTCTAGCTATCACATTCCACACCTGCGTTATGGACTGTGGCACAGTCATACTGAACAGGAAAGTGATTTACCCAAAGTTAAAGGCATATAATAGTCTTTAATCAATTGAGACAGTGGAGCCCCATTATTGCCAGGGGATAGGGACCAATCCAACCTGCAAATAGCGGAAATCTGCGTCCAACTAACGTCCGTTGAAATGCATTGGCAAAAAAAAAAAATAATAAACCCAAACAATCCTTCCACAAAACGCTGAAAAACATTCAATATGATGAAAAATGAAACTTACCAAAAAAAAGTCAGAAAGCAAAAATACCCTTGTACTGGGGTTGAAATATTGATATTCTGGAGGAATTTGGGGTTCTACCAACTTCTGATTGATGGGAACGAGCGACATTTCATGACCCAAATAATGCAGCCATTTAACAGAAGCCAAACCTCGAGTCATCAACACAGTAATACACCAGGTGTGCTTGGAGGCTAAAATGGGGTTGTGCATGATTGACGGCGCTGAGTGGCCTGAGCTGCAACCCATTGTTGCATGCACACGTCATTTCACGCCAGCGAACTCGACAAGCCTTTGTCAGGGTTGTTAGCTAACACTGTATTGCCTTTTAAACTAAAACGCTGTGTGAATTACAAACACGTGTTATCACCTTTTCAATAAGAAAAGACCAGTTACTAGTATGCCCATGTTCTCATTATTATTGTGCTCAGCAAATAATGTCATGTGGGCTTTTAAAACCGCCTTGTTGGGCTCCGTTAAGTTGAGCTGTCGTTTATTTACCAACCTGGAACAGTTTGTTCAAGCAGGCGTGAACACATGGTTGCGCACAGGTGCAGACCAAAACACCCAAGCTCTCACTAAGTTGTTTGTAATGTGTACTGTATATGACCCCGACAGTATTCAACCCAGCTATCAGGTAGTCCTGCAAGATTGGGCAAAATAGCTCTCGTATCCAGTTGGGCTTCCAGTTTTGGATAGCTGTAGACCAGCTGTAGATCATTTTAAACTATCATTACACTCCTTCATTTACAATGCCTGTAAAGTGCTCATTACAGGATTCTATTCTCTCACACAGGTTGTCATGCATTTACTTTGAGTGAACCTTAAAGTCAACTGGTTGTCACTATTGATTACAGAATGTATGTTTTCAAACTGATGTTGGCGGTGCAGTACAGAGTCCGCTCACTAGATTAATGATGTAATTTTAACTTGACTCCACACATTTCAATACAGAAGTCAGATATCGGTAGGTCATAGTGCAATCCTAATACTAGGGGCGTAACGATTAGTTTTCTCAACGGTTCATTGGATCTGATTTGATTCAAGGACGTATTTGGTTTATTTAGAAAGTTGCAATCTGAAACAATTGAGTGGCTTGAGTGGCTTACTTTTTAGTCCAAAGTTTAACCAATGTGGCTGTGAGGTTCATGCCAGGATACTGGACAGTGCAGGTGAAATTCCCGGTTTGCTATTGTTTGTGTAAAGCATTCGGGTAATATTAATTTTGTATGGTCATTAAATATAAGCATTTTCCCGATGTAGTTGTCTTGCTTTACAATCAAACAAAAGGGAACATTGTAATTGATTATTTATAGTGTATTATGTCAGCTAGGTAAGTTCAATAGAGCTTTTCTTCAGACCGATACCAATGCGAGAATTAAACACAAGTACTCAACGATACTGAGACCAGGTAACAGATACCACAAGTACTTTTGAATTTTATATTCATTTGTAACAAATTAACAAAAGTGCAAACTGACAAACTGCCAGCTCCTGGAGTTTGAGCCTTTGTTCAAAATAAATTCAAGTGGAAAAATAACAGCTTCAACTGTCAACTTCAACCAGCATGACACATACTGTATTTCATATCAACTGATATTGAACTCTCTCTCTCTCTCTCTCTCTCTCTCTCTCTCTCTCTCTCTCTCTCTCTCTCTCTCTCTCTCTCTCTGGTATATACAGTGATCCTTCACCACTTCGAACTTCAAGTTTTGCAGCTTCGGTGTTTTGGTTTTTTTCTTCTAAAATGATTTAAAAAAAAACATTGGGGGGGAAAATACAGCCATATCGGCACCCATATTGTGTCTTCACACAATTGTGTCTTTACACAATATGGGTGATGAAAACAAAAAAAAACTGAAGGAATATGCACCCAGGGAAGTGGGTTTTTGTCCATCACTGGAATCGTCGCTAATAGGGTCAGGACCAACAGACCTTCTCGGTCAGTCACTGACAGAGTTCCTTCTCGCTGCTCACTGATGGAAACACGTGCTGTATTTCTTGTGTTGGTTCGTGGGGTGAATATACCAGCGTTGTTTGAGCGGATGGCAGTGACTGTGCGGGCTCATGTCATTCCTCTATTGCACCTTCCTCGATCCTCGCTCCTCTGTTTACATGCTAACATCTCTCAACAGAAATTCCATCAAGGAGAGAGGAGATGACAAAGCAGCAAAGTGAGAAGAGGTAGAAATGTTTTGGGGGGTAACTTAGCTGATGAGCCAATAAGAACGGTCACGTGGGTGCGGGTGGTTGCAGCTGTATACAGCCGTCAATATGCAGAACTCTGTGCCCAAAACACCAACACTACAGTATATCCCTTGACATGAAGTAGAGAGCTTTCCGATTCCCCGTTTTCAACTTTTGTTACTAACTGGATATATGTATTCGCCCAAGCAACTATAATTGTCTCCTCAACATGGTCATTTGCTGGAGATGCACTGTCTGCATGTCAGAATTATTACTATGACCACAAATGTCCACTGTATGCTTAGTTTCAAGTGGGATTAAATTAAAGTCAAATACAGGCGCTCCCCGACTTACGAACATTCGTGTTACGAACAACGGTACATACGAACATTTTTGCGGGTACAGGTATGTCGAAAAATGTTCTCGGACAGAGATGCTGTAAGTTAGATTTTGTATTGCGCGCCTTTTTCCGAGTACTGTAGTACTTCTTTCCGCCGCTAATATCGACGTGAGGCGCTGTGAGAGGAGGAGGAGGAGGAGGAAACGCCTGTCCCTCTATGGCTTTATCTATGGCTCATAGATAAAGCCATCGCACTCTTCGAGCAGCAAGACCCAAATATTGAACGTTGCACAAAGGTTGCAAATCAAATGAATGATACAGTGCTACTGCATCATTTATGATGAGAAAAAGAAGAAAACTGCAATCGTCGTTAGATCGCTTCTTTCGGCCAGTTTCTACTACACCCTCCAAGGAAGATACTCGTCAACCCTCATCTTCTTCTCCTGGACCCTCAACTTCTCCCTTCATTGATGTTACGGAGGAGGAAGTAACTCTTGAAGCCCATTCCAGCGGCGACGAAGACCCTCTCGGCCCCATGATATAAAATCCTCCTCTTCCTTCTCCTCCCCCTCCATCATCTCCTTAAGCCTTCGAGTACATCTTCCAAAAGTAAGTTAAACTTCATTTTATTATATTTATATAAACCTTAAACATACTTATATCAGCCTTAAACATACATTCCATACAAAATATAGCACTGAAGCAACTTACGAACGAATTCAGCAAACGAACGATCCTTCGGAACGTATCTCGTTCGTTAGCTGGGGAGCGTCTGTATCAACACTGTCACACTTCACAACTTTGCAGACGTGCTGGTGCCGGTATTACCTTCAATTGGGTGCCATGACAACAGAACTTTTTAAGCTTTTTTTAATATATGGATGTATATTAATTTGCATATAAACCTCTATGGTTATGGTTTTCTGTTAAATCTTGGTGAAATTATTTTTGTGAACAGTTACTTTGTTCGGCTTTGAGTCAAGGGCATGCATATGTTGTATTTGTGTTTATGGAGGACAAAAGTAAAACATATGACAACAGCGCTGTATTGAAGCAATAAAAGTGCATGTAAACTTGATATCAGAATAAGAATCATCTTTATTGGCCCAGTATGTAGAACGCACAAGGAATTTGTCTCTGATAGTACCGGCTACACTAGTATTATCAATAACAAGCAACTACGATAAACAATGACATAAAGTATCGAAAGACTTAAACAGTATATCGTTTTTATTCTCAATGAAATAAAATGTAATACTCGTGTAGGGGTCAGGCACACGTTCCATGTAAGAGGTACTCTTCCTGCTGACTTCAACAAGTCCAAAACCGCAGTCTTCAAATATGTTTTACGACCCTGTACGGCCAAAGGTCCTTGCATATGAACGCGGCCATTTGTTTCAGTTTTATTTGCGATTCAGAGGATTTGCTGAATCGATATTGAATTGCAAGTCAAAGTATTTCAATGGTTTGATGAATCAGAATTTTTACTCCACCCCTAGGAATAACTAGGCAGTTTGCTATAAATAGCTGTCTTTGTTATCATATGCTCAGTCAGGAAATGGGAACAGGTCATCCTCCACTTGATCTATATTTTCTCTTTCTGTAGGAATTCACCTGGTCAGCAGGATGCAGGTCAGATTGTTCGAAAAGCTACGATTTGCTTTGCTCGCGCTTTATTGTAAGCAGGAAATCCCCTGTTGGTGTAACCTCGGTTATCATTCATTTGGACAAACTGTGGCTCTCTATTCACATTTTACTGGTGTTTACACATTTTTGTGCTTCTTTGCAATTTTGTGGGGGGCGGGGGGGGTTGTACTACAATCAGAACATGTTAGAAAAGATAATGCTGATTGAGCGCAATCAATCGCCTCAGGGAGCAGCTTGTGAAATGTGACATTACATGTTTAGCCCAAGTGAGTTGGGTGATTTCTAACCTGAAACAGTGTGCATTGTTCATGCTGTTGTTTTTGACTGGTTTTTATTTTCACAGCTACGTAATCTCATCAACCTTCAAATGGATCACCTTTCTTTCATGCTTGTCCTTGTGCTGGGATAGAGCGTTTCTCCAGCCAGATTTTTACTTCTTGTAGAGTGTTCTTCTTTCCTCTTGAGTGGTGTTTCCGGATTTCTCCATACAGCACGATCTAGAGTGAATCCAAACTTTTTTTTTTAAACACTCAACTACGTGGCAACATGGCTATAGGGATGCTATTGCACTAACTGCTGCTTATGAAACAAGCCTTATCATATAGGAAGAGGATGAATGTGAATTTCTGACCATAACGCTCAGTGCCAGTGTTCATCCCAGCTCTTCAATTGATAGAGATTATCTTTCGGTTCAACTGTGAATTTGGGATGTGGATCTGGTGCAGATGTTCCAGTTTGGATCCTCCTGATGTCGAGCATTATGAACTGTGCAGCATGATCAGAAAATAACAAATGTATTTGTTTTCACTTGAAGCAGCTTGAGTGGGATTTGTGTTACATCACAAAGGTGCAAGTCGTTGTTCTTGGCAATCTGTTGGATTCCTGGCTCAGATTGGAGTAGCACACAGCAATGAGAAATCTTTTTCAGTTTGTGTGTTTTCAAAATATCTTTGGCTTTTGAGATGGCTATGAAACCATTCAAATAATATTTTGAATAGATAATATTACAGAATTCACAAAAAAACTTTGAAGATTGCAGGTAACGATCCTCTAACCATCTGGTCTCTATAATGCCGCAACTTGTTGTTTACGGCAGGCATATCAAAAACACATGCTCTTGCTGTATTTGAAGGTGTGCACATCATATTGTCACACACAAAGCATTCACAACAAGCATAAATCTGGGCCTGTATAATATGGAGGACTGTTTTTTTTACACAGTCCAACTGGGATTAGGCCGGAACATTTTTAGAAGCAGAAGAAAAGTCTTATTGTTAAAGGATTGTCAGAATAGTATAATTCACCTGAGACAACAGATGAAAAGCTTTGGAAAGAGTATGCAATCTCACATTTCATAATTCCTCAATCGCTTCTATCAAAGGAGTTTTATAAAGTGTCAGCAATCACTACAGTTACTGGGAAGATGTAAATGTAATAATTAATATAGATTGTTGTGAATAAGGGTAAGTAACCCTTACCAGGGTGTCCAAAACAGCCTGGACCCAAAATGGGCTGTGGGTACATATTTATTGGGGTGCAGATTTTATTGATCGTCAATCATACTCACAATTTCATGTTAAAGGTCTTTTTTTTTATTCTTTTTTGTTATAAAAACTTCATATCTGTCAGAGTACAACATTTTATGGAGCAGAGGAAATCGGAAAATGTTTTGATGAAAAAACGTCTCATTCACTCAAACTTTGACACCATCACCAAGCCTCCCCTCAGTTTCTGTTGATGACCTTGTAAATGCTTTCCGTTCTGAGGTTTTGCCTGTAATGGATTCTATTGCCCCAACTAAGACCAAAGTTTTGTCAGTGAAGAAAAAGTCACCATGCCCTGGTGGTTCTGTCTTTAAAAAAAAGTCTGTAGACAAGCATACTTTAAGTAATGAAACTATGAGTGGATGGACCAGAATTGTCTCCAGCACAATTCAGGCCAGTCAAAAGTGATTGTTTTTGGCCCCAAAAGGAAAGGTCCAGTCTGAGCGCTCATCTTAACTCATGTCATTGAAAGCTACAAGTCAAGCCAGAAATCATTGACTCAGACCTGAATTTTAACAACCACTTAACTTAAAAGCCATTTCTTAATCGCCACCTGAAAAACATATCTTGAAAAAAAATATTCTCACTTTTATTTTAGATTACCGTCTTTTACAGGTCTTAAAAAACAAGAATCAATCAGGATGCTGATCCAAAATGGTGCAGCTCGAGTCCTTTTAAACACCAGGAAACTAGACCACATCACTCCTGTCCTCAAATCACTATACTGTCTTCCTGTAATTTCAAGAATATATTTTATCATTTTACTGTTAGTTCTATAAATGTCAAAATAATCTTGGACCAAAATACATGCAAAATGTACTAGAACCCTCCAAAGCATAATTATTTTAGCTGATTTTATTGATTTTTTTTTTTTTTGTAATGTCTTAATATTGATTCTTTCTTTTAAGGTTTTTAATTTGAATTGCCTTGCTCATGAAACGTGCTATACAGATAAACGTTCATTTCTGTTACATGGCATGGGAGATCCACTCATTTTCAATCAATACGTCTCCGTGTTTTAAGCTAGCGATTGCTTGATATGTCGAGACCCAACCGACCTTATGTGTTGTGTTTTATAACAGTAATAAACAGTATTTATAATGTTAAATTGCATGAGCGCTCACTCGTCACCAAAATGCACCGAGTGGGCATCATGAGCGCGTCAGTGGGGAAGCCACCTCAATGTGCACACACCTTGTTTTTTTAAAATGCCCATGTAAGAATCCGGAATGGGATATTTATTTTTTTTACGTGAGAAGGATTTGACCGGATGACGCGATTTGAACATACATTGTATGTTGATGTCATATGTATGCTTGATTTATTTAGCAAACATAGGTAGGAGCACATTTCTAATTTGAGTGTGACTATCTGTTGCAATAATAATTTGCATGGCCAGACTGAAGAAAAAGCCAGCTTCTTTTCCTTATAATGATGAACATTCATTCACAGGGGGCTGGAGAATGGAGGCTTATGTGATGAATATAAACTCATAAGCGGTGATGGCGTAAGAGGGATAGAAGAGGTCAAGGAAAATGAACAAGTACAGCATTCAATATTAGCCAGCATTTTAGTCAATAGCTCACTGCATGTCACCAGCAAACTGGCATACCGTGTCATTTTTACAGTTGTAAAAGAAATGTCTTTATGAACACTTTAGCTCAGTTTCCGCTCTCCTGTTGGTTATTAATTCCAAGGGAAGTGAAGTGGCTGCAGTCTGTGGAGCGTTTCGGACACACCCAACATCTGGCAAACTGTCATTTTCCAAGCACTCCCAAACACAGTTGCACTTTCTAAACAAACACCGAGGCCTCATGTTATCAGACATATTGGTGCCTGCTTTACCTCTTATCTGAAGCAATTCAGGAAGTCGCGTGAATTATTTTGCAATGAGACAGAAAGTTTGCTAATTGTCTGAACTCTAACTCAAGTTTCAACATGCAAATGAGTTTTGCATTGCTTCTAGTTTTTTTTTTCCTTCAAAAAATGGCCATTTACTCGTTGATCTGAGATCATACAGACTGACAGACTAGACAGCAGCAATTGTATGCTTCTGTTTTTGTTTTAGTTTGCTTCTCTGGGCGGGTTACAACTGGGAAGGTAAATTCCTTGTTTGATTTGCATAATTGGCCAATCAGATTCTGACTTCTCTCTACAGTGGATGTTATAAAATCTCAAGAAAAATTCAATCATATACCCTGGAGAGAGAGCATGTGATTCCTTTTCACTGCCTTGCTCAAATGCATGAAGGCGTTCTATATTAACTGTTAGACCTGTGTGTTTGTGGCACTCAATGACTGTTTAAACTTCCTGTTTATAATGGCAAGATGAGGAGCTGCTGACAGCTGTTAAGTGTTTAGCTGGTTGTGCTACATAGCAGTAGTTAAAGCAGTTCAGTGAATATAGGGAGTTTTTTTGTACAGTTAAAATCCACAGCCATTGCAAAAAGCACAATCCTCAATGCAAGTACAGTAGTTAAAATTTGCTGTCTTATTCTGAATCATATATTACATACATTTGTGACATTAGACCAGGGGTGTCAAACTCATTTCACATGGTGGGCCACATACGGCCTCGGTAGATGTCAAGTGGGCCGGACCATTAAAATGATACCATACTTTGCTATAAATAACCAAAACAATATGTCTTTCCTTTGTTTTGGTATAAAGAAGCACAAGAACATTAGGAAAATGTTGAAATTTAATGAACATATCTTTTACAAAACATTTCATGAAGCACCTTACATTTCCTTCGACAAATGTGCAATTTACTTTTATCATTCACATATATGCATTGCAACTGATCCCACTGATTTTACAAACTTTAACAAGTAATTGGTATTGAAAAATATAGTAATGCACTTTAAGATTAAACAAGATTCATAAAGAAAGCAAGTTTTAAAGCATTTACACGTGCATATAAAATCTAAATGTAATCCCTGCCTACACCTTACAAACTAAGGAGAGTGCTATTAAATGTGTAAATGTGAGAGTGCTATTGATAGCGTCTGCTGTCATGGGTCTGTCTCAGTGACAGACTGAGGCTGCTGTTGTCTTCTTCTCTGATCAAAACAGTGTCCCCTTGCGGATACTCAATGAATTGCACCTGATTAAAAATATTAATTCTGTGTCTTTAATGCATTTTTTTCACTTTTACATTATCCTGCGGGCCTGATTGAACCTACTTGCGGGCCGGTTCCGGCCCGCGGGCCGTATGTTTGACAACCCTGCTTTACATAATCATCTCGCGGGCCGGATTAAACTCCTTTGCGGGCCGGACCCGGCCCGCGGGCCGTATGTTTGACACCCCTGCATTAGACATTAAATATCATGCTAGAATTTCAGTACTCTTTTAAGGTACTCGTAAATGTATGTACAATGGGTAAAATGATTGTAATTTTTATCAATAATGTGCAATGGGGGGATCTTGGATTTTTGTTTCTAATTTTTGAAAAAAAATCTGCGTATTATTTATGGGAAATGATTTAATAGCCCTCAATCAAAATAAATTGGTGAAGTGATTCCCACAGTTCATTGTTAAATGTACAGCATTTTTCCATTGTACCAGTAAAACAGTTATGGAGAAGTAGCAGCAGTAAAGAGT
The DNA here is from genome assembly GCF_001891065.2 of Hippocampus comes. Classification (NCBI taxonomy): domain Eukaryota; kingdom Metazoa; phylum Chordata; class Actinopteri; order Syngnathiformes; family Syngnathidae; genus Hippocampus; species Hippocampus comes. Next base: position 660,056 of record NW_017804846.1, read on the forward strand.
CACTACCTTTTCATTTGGCTTTTGTAGTTGGCCCTTCTATACATGCAAAGTTTGCAGCATGAGGTCATGCATACAGTGCATCACTGGGGGGCGACTTCAAAGAATTGCAGCTCTTCAACACTGATCTGGCCCTTGCCCTACGTTCAATGTGTCTTTTCTCAGTTGCTGTTGTTGCAAAGGTGTCTACCTATTTTTGAGATCTAAAAGGCACTTTGTTTATCTGTGCCATTTCAGTGAACATTACACATCAACTTTTCATGTGTTATGTACTAAAAAGAAGATTTATTGTGTGCTCTGTAATGACAAAGTTCAGACAAGTTGGGGCGGGTTTGTGCTAGTGTTGACAGAAAGATAGATTTCACTCAAATGTGTTGAAGCAAGTTCAGAGGTTGGCTTGAAATGGGGACGCATTGACTAGTATTACTTTTAGAATGACACACTGTACGATCGCATAGGTCACACTCTTTGGAAATACAGACTTCAGTTAATCCGGCAGTGTTAAAGTTTACGCAATCTGACTGTTCCCCTCATAATTTTAAATTAATTCAAAGGCCTGTCTTTGTCTGACCCCACCATGTGCTCGTTTCTCATATTGATACGGACTAATTATGAGTTGTGAAGTAGTCTGCAGTGCCTTAATGTAATCATGAGCTTCTTCAATGATTAACCATTAATCGGCTTCTTTGTTCTTTTCAGTAAAATACAAAATTGACCACCTGTGCTAAATAAAGGCATGGATTCACCGTGACACTGAAGAGCACATCTGTATGTTTTTGCAGTGATAACTTGGCACTCCACGTTAAGTTCTAAGTAATTTCACATGCTGAGGATATCTACAGAGGAACACCCTAATGCCAGATGCAGAGACACTCAAAATGTACATGTTTCACAATGATAGAGTCCATGCTGTGGAATACTGTACACGTAATGACCACATTAGACTCACCACAATTGTGCTTCCAGTTGCTCTTTAAGAGACACATCAGTTACTGTAAACTGTATGTTGACTAAATCGATAAGTCCATCGCCTTGTCCTAAGTATTCGGAGTGTGTCTGTGGAATGTTTTGAGAAAAAGTTTGTGTGGTCAATCCAAACCTAAGGGAGGACCTGGCTCAAAATCGCAGTGATTTAAAACATGTTTGCTGATACTCTGTGTTCTCAGGTACTTCTGCAACAAGCTAATTTTATGTCTTTATGCACCTTGCTTTGTGCACTGGGCCACATACATACAGTACATGCTGGAATTAAAAAAGAGAGCCTACAGTTGAGCAAAATGCGCCATCCATTTCATGGGTGAAGTGAGGTGTGCCTAGTTCACTGAGCAGCTCAACCGTACAAAGAATGTTGAGATGATACACTGTGTCTCCTCTTCTGCCTTGGTATGCAAAACAAGGCAGAACCCTGACTGACAATGTTTTTTTTTTTTTTTTTTAAACTTTTTTGCATATTAACTGCGAGGTGATTGGAAGTTTTTCAGGTCAACTATAAGTCCTAACTCCAAATATTGTACACTAAAAAGCCACGATCAATAAGTTAACTGCTCGTGGAGAGTGGAAACACATTCTTCCTCTGCCCCCTTGTGGAGGAAACGCCTTATTGACGATTCCTGTCTTGGCTCTGAGTTTTTGTTATTATTTTTTCTTTTCACGTGTATCTTGTCTAAAAAATTCCAAGCAGACTTGACCCAAAATGAATGTAGATGGACAGTAATACCTTATCACATTAGTATGTTTTATTATTTTCATTTAGCACAACACATTACAGTATTAGTGTGAATCTTATTTTGTGGTAAAACACTGTCTGCAGCAGCAGATAAACGCTTCTCATGTCTCACGCATGAGCCAGAATCCACAAAGGCCCTCTAATTGCTCGGCGAACGTGGTACCCTACTTTGATGTTGCCTGCCAAGGGTCATATTGTGCCTCTCCTTTGAGTTTAGTTTTCTTTTTCTTTCTTTTTTACATTTAAACTCTCCTCAAATGCAGAAAGATCCAGGCCGGCAGAGTTAAAACAATTAAATATCATTGCACCTCGCAATACAAAACTTTGCCATGGGAACATGAATCATTATTCAGTGGCACATACTGTAGCAGCAAAGCCTGAGTGAAATCTTTTGTCAAGACCCACTGAACAGTGAGAGGGGGAAAAAAAAAAGCTAATGACCTCATATCCTTTGCCCCCCTGCACCTCCCCGATCCCCTTTCTCTTTCCCGCCTCGCTTTATTACTAGGAGCTACGACCAAATGAGTGTTTCAACAGCGTACTCATTCCAGACTGAATCGGACTGGGACCTTCGTTCTGACTCCAACTCCATGATCTACTTCAACATGCCTCAGCAAGGAGGTTCCACTTCGCCATCCAAGTACTTCAAGGTCAGTGTTAATCCCTGACAATCAAATTCAAAATGTGTGCACATCCTATTCCTGTCCTGATACCTGCTGTGATTTTCATTGTTCTGTTTCAAGTTTGGTTTCTGAGTTTGATGTTAACGCATAATTAGAACTGCTATCCTCTACATTTTAGGGTAAACATTCCTTATTTACTGACTGACTTGTCTTCATTTTAATGAAGCCAGTGTAGTGAAACAAGTGATAGTGTAGTGATAAAGTCCAGACGATGAGTACATTTTAAACTGGAATTTTACAGAATATTTGAGGTTACAGTTCAGTTGGACTGCATTACACTGTTGTTTCTAAAAATGTGGGCAACCATTTGTAGACACCAGAGAAACTCAGTCCAGTTCAATCCTGCCCATCTGCTGTGACCTCGATTAGAATAATTGCACCATCAAAACAAGGTGGCTACTGATTAACTTTACAACGTCGAATTGATTGCATTACTTTTTGCATTGCCTTGATTGAGTTGCTCTTGCCCAGCAAATGTTGCAAGTTTCCTTTGCATTTTGCTGCACTTGGCACCAAATCAAATCCACACCTGTCTGCTGAATCAAATTAGAGCGCTGTTACTGCATACCGTTGGTCTCTAATGTAGTTCTGTTTAATTTTTCTGCCTGACTCGCTCAATTATTTGTCACCACATTTTCTTTTTAAATCCTGATTCTTATCGTCACTTTTAGACAGTCCTAGCTCATTTCTGCCGGCAGGGGTCGCAAGCTAACATGTCAGATAACCAAATATACATAGTATCCAGTGCGAGTCTAGATGAACATTATCCCGTGGGATGTCATTGCCCCAGGGCTATATCACGACTTGAACCTGAAAAACCTGCTCTACCACCTTGTCCCACCTCTGCATTGCTGTAGCCGATGAAAAAAAAAAAACACTCATTTTTACATGTGCAACATTTGATTCAGCTCAAGCTTTCCTTTGAACTTTGAGTGACAGTACTTTCATTCAGCACAAAACGGCGCGTGTGTGTGTGTGTGTGTGTGTGTGTGTGTGTGTGCGTGC